>NW_010552374.1:42219-49082 GCF_000687285.1 Phaethon lepturus | reverse complement strand
GCCAGGACAGCTGACCCAAACTGACTAAAGGAGTATTCCATCCCATAGGATGTCAACTCACCAAAAAAATATAAGAGACAGGAAGAGGACTGGGGGGCATTGGTTTTCCGATGTTCATCTTCTGTAGCAACTGCTACATGTATTGAAGCCCTGCTTCCCGGGAAGTGGTTGAACATAGCCTGCTGATGGCAAGTGGAGAGTAAATCTTTTTTTTTCTTTTGCTTCCATGCTCAGCCTTTGTTTTCTGCTTATTAAACTGCCTTTAACTTAGCCCAAATGTTTGGTTATTTTTTTCCACCTTATTTTCTCCCCCCCTATCCTGTTGAGGGGGGGATTGATAGAGCGGCTTGGTGGCAAGTGGTATCCAGCCGAGGTCAACCCACTGTAGAGCGGTTTGGTGGCAGGGGTTATCCAGCCGAGGTCACCCCACCACAGCTGCTATTGATGCAGCCCAGAATATGGTTGGCCTTCTGGGCTGCACGTGCACACTGCTAGCTCATGCCCAGCTTTACACCCACCAGTAGCCCCAAGTCCTTCTCAGCAGGACTGCTCTCAATCCCTTCATCCCCCAGCCTGTATTGATACTGGAGCTTGTCCCAACCTAGCTGCAGGACCCTGCACTTGTCCTTGTTGAACCTTATGAGGTTCTCACGGGTCCACCTCTCAAGCCTGTCCAGGTCCCTCTGGATGGCATCTCATCCAGATGACCTCAGTCGTGTCAACCGCACCAGTCAGCTTGGTGTCATCTGCAAACTTGCTGAAGGTGCACTCCATCCCACTGCCTATGTCACTGATGAAGATATTAGAATACTGGTCCCGATACGGACCCCTGAGGGACAGCAGTCATCACCAATCTCCATCTGGACATTGAGCCATTGACCACTACACTTTGGATGCAACTACCCAACAAATTCCTCATCCACTGAACAGTCCACCCATCAAATCCGTATCTCTCCAATTTAGAGGGAAGGATGTTGTGGGTGACCATGTCAAAGACCTTGCAGAAGTACAGATAGTGGACATTCGCAGAAGAGGAGGACTGAATGTGAATGGACACATTTTGCACAGTGGCTGCATTTGTAACCCCAACCATGAATATCTGGGCTTTTTGCTGAGATGTAGTGGGACAGTTTGCCTCACTAAGTGCTGCAACTGATGAATACAGGCCCTTCGGGAGAGACAAGCAGAGGAGGCAAGAACAGGGCCTGTCCTCTGTCTGAAGGAGCAGCTCCGTTTTACGACACTCCTCTATGGGACGGGTGAAAATTTGCAGATGAGCATGAGAGGAGAGACCACTGACTGTGATGCTGTGGTGGAAGTGTGTTACTACTGATCATGGTGAGGAAAAGGATAAAATCTTGGAAAAATTAAGAGACGTCTTGTCATAGAAAGATGACATAGAAAGATGAGAAGTCCTGCTATAGAAACTGTCACTCAGGAGAGAGATATCCGGATGTGTCCTGGAAGAGCAACATGGCTGGATGCAAACCATCCAGGAGTTCTTCTGGAAGACGTCAAAGGTAATTTCTTATTATACAGGTACTGATGGGCCAACCAGGGCTGAATCACAGCGGGTGATGCACAGCTGGATCTGCTGTTCGCTGGCAAGAAAGAACTGATCTGGGAGGGAGTAATCAGATATTGATGTAGCGGATGGAGGTCAAGTTCCTGAGGCAAGGGAGGGTGGCAGAAGAGTGGCAGTGCACAGGCCTTGAGCTTTAGGAGAGCAGATTTTGGCTTATTCTTGGGAGCTGGCAAGTGAGATTTCATGGGAGTCAACTCTGAAGGACAAAGGAGCCCAGGAAAGCTGGCTGGCATTTAAAGGAGAGCATCCACCATGCAATAAGAATGTCCCATCCCAATACTCAGTAAACCAAGGGGGCAGATGCCCAGGCAAAAAGAACTGCCTACAAAACAGGGAATCAGAGATAGACCACAAGAATGGAGTTGAGAAACATTGCCTGGGCATGCAAAGAGTGTCAAAGAGGCTAGTGCCAAAGAGGCTAGTGCTCAGCCAGAGTTCAGGTTTGCAAAAGATATCAAGGGAAACAAGAAGAGTTTCTACTACTGTTAGCAGTAAAAAGCCAACCAAGGACAACTTGGGTCTGTTTCTGAATGGGTCAGGTGATACAGGTAAGGCAATGGTACTCACTGCCGCCTTTGTCGTCACCAGCAAGGTCTGTCAGGCTTCTGCACCTCATGATGGGGCTCAAGGAGACATGAGTACCAGCAGAGGATGAAGATTGAGACAGAGATTGATTTCAAATACTTGATCCACAGGAGTTCCTGTGACCTGATAGGCTGCACCTGAAGGGAGATGGCTGATGTCCTTACAAAGCCACTCTCCACTGGCTCTGAGAGGCTCTGGATTCTGGGTGAGGACCCCAATGACTGGTGGAAGGCAAATGTCTTACCCTTCAGAAAAGGGTAAAAACTAACCTGAGGAACTACAGGCCAGGTAGCATCACTTCAGTCTCTGAGAATATCATGGACCGCAGTATGTTCTCTGGGCACGTGGATAAGGCAGTGACTGGAAACAGTCAGTATGGATTTATTAAGATAAGTCATGCCTGCCCAACCTGATAATTTTCAGTGGTAAAATGACTGGATTTGTAGATGAGGGGAGTGCAGTAGATGCCATTTACCTCTACTTCAACAAGTCTTTTAACACTGTCTCTCAGAGTATTCTTGTACTGAGGTTTAGGATATTACAGTCTGAATGGGAGGGCTGGGTAGAAAAACATCAGTAGAAAACTAGTAGAAAAAATTATCTGGCTCAGAAGGTCATGGTCAATGGGTCATAGCCTACCTGGAGGCCTGTACCAAGAGTGGTTCTGTAGTGGTCTATCATGGGACCTGTCCTGTTCAACATCTCAGAAGAGTGGATGAAAAGCATTCTCATCCAGTTTGGAGATGACAACAAACTGGGACCAACCAGTTGATATGATGGAAGGCAGTGGTACCTGAATATGGGAAGAATGGACCAACAGGGACCTGAAGAAATTCAGCAAGGACAATATGGAGTCCTGTATTGGAAAGGCAGAGCTCTGCAGTGACATCAGCTGGGGCTGGTACGGCTGGGGAGCAGCTCTGAGGGATGGCTCTGGATGCTGGTGGACAGCAAGCTGAGCCAGGACTAGCTATGTGCATTGGATGGCAATGACGGCCAGCGGTGCCTAGGGTGGTGTGGGCAGAACATGGCCCTGAGAGCCAAGTGAGGGGTTGTCACTTCTCCCTCGCACTTGTTAAACAACATTTAGATGCTGCATCTGGTTTTACCTTCCTTGTGCCCCAGTCCAGGAAAGGTGCAGATAAGCTGGAGTGAGTTGTGTAGAGAGGAATGACGATAGTTGTGGGCTGGAGCACAGGACCTGCAAGGAGAGGCTTGTTTGGAGAAGAGACAGCTTTATCAAGACCTGTATGTGCAGTCCCCCAGCATACACACGGAATGGACTGAGCTGACTGAGAGCAAAGGCAGCAGCTCCGGCTGCGGGGTCTGCACCATCTAGTCCAGCAGTGGCTGATGCCTCTGCCCAGAGCGAGCTGCTGAAGGGAGAGGCTGCACTGCAGACTTCAGACTGCAGGAAGGACCTAGACCTTTCTCCTGGGTCAGGGACAGGTGGCAAACCTGCCTACAAAAGGTATGCCCAGGTGGAGAACCTCCTGCAGCAGGTGGCTGAGCTGCAGGAGGCAGTGAGAAGGCTGCGTAACATCAGGGAGGCTGAGAAGGAGTCAGCTCATTTCAAGCACAGTCTGCAGTGGGCTCACAGCCAAACAGCCAAAAACTCCCCCACCCCATACACAGAAGTGGGGGCCAATAGTACAGAAGAATGCATGGCAAGGACCAGCAGGAGGAAAAGATTTCCCCTGAAGCCTGAGGTGCTCTTGCAGAACCACTTCACCGCTCTGCAGACTGAAGAGGAAAGGCCCATCATGTCAGGAGAGGTGCTGGAGCTGAGTAAGGCTTGCCGCATAACAACCAGCGCAACTAAAAAAGGCAACGGGTAATAGTAGTAGGCAACTCTCAGGAGAGGTATGGAGGCAGCCATTTGCCAGCCTAACACACTCTAGACAAGTGTGCTGCTTACCGCAGGCTTGTGTCAGGGATATCGACGAGAGATTACCAAGCTTCATACAGTTCACTGACTATTATCCACTGCTGTTGTTTCATGTGGGCACCAGTGATCCAGCCAGGAGCAGCCTGAGTATCACGGAGGATTACAGAGCCCTGGGAGCAGCAGTAAGGGACTCCGGACCACAGGTAATTTTTTCATCAATCCTCCCAGTCAACAG
This sequence comes from Phaethon lepturus, assembly GCF_000687285.1. Classification (NCBI taxonomy): domain Eukaryota; kingdom Metazoa; phylum Chordata; class Aves; order Phaethontiformes; family Phaethontidae; genus Phaethon; species Phaethon lepturus. Next base: position 44,789 of record NW_010552374.1, on the reverse strand, counting down.
GAAGGGGTTTGCAAGGGCCAGTCAAATCAGGCAAATCAACATACGGTTACAGGTCTGGTGCCACAGCAAGGGGTTTGGCTACTTAGACCATGAGACTTGCTTTGACAAACCTGGTCTACTGGGGGCTGATGGGGTCCATTTGTCAGAGAAGGGGAAGAGCATTTTCGGTCTCATGCTTGCCAAGCTGGTTAAGAGGGCTTTAAACTAAAGTTGCTGGGGAAGGGGAACCTCAATCCATCCCACTCCTACCAGTTTGATGCCAGTGCCAGCAACAGATGCCCAGAGCTTGAAGAAGGATCACAGGTCAGCAGAAGAGTATCTGAAGAGCACCACAAAGAAATTCCAGATGCTCCAGCCAGTAAGTCAGCTTCGTCGGGGGCTCAAATTAAATGCCTCTGTGCAAATGCATGTAGCATAAAGAATAAAAAAAAGGAGTTAGAGACATGCACATGCCTGCAGGGTTATGATCTTATCGGCATCACAGAGATGTCATGGGATGGCTCCTATGACTAGAGCATTAGAGTGAAAGGATACAGGCTCTTTAGGAAGAACAGGTAGGGGAGTCGAGGAGGGGGTGTTGCCTCCATGTGAATGACCAGCTGGAGTGCATGGATGGATGAGGAACCAGCCAAGAGATTATGGGTCAGGATTAAAGGGAGGGCAGGGACAGGTGACACTATAGCAGAGGTCTGCTACAGGCCAACCGATCAGGAAAACTGAGTGGATGAGGCCCTCTATAGACAAAGAGGAGCAGCCTCACATTCACAATCCCTGGTGCTCACTGGGGGACTTCAACCATCCTGATATCTGTTGGAGGGACAACACAGCACGGCATAAGCAATCCAGAAGGTTCCTAGTAGAATACATTGATAACTTCCTTCTCCAAGTGACAGAGGATCTAACAAGGAGAGGTGTTATGCTGGACTTGGTTCTCACTAGCAAGGAGGGGCTGGTAGGGAATGTGAAGCTCAAGTGCGGCCTTGGCTGTAGTGACCATGAAATGGTGGAGTTCAAGATCCTTAGGGTAGCAAGGAGGGCACAGAGCAAGCTCACTACTACGGTCTTCAAGAGAGCAGACTTTGGCCTCTTCAGGGATCTGCTTGGTAGAGTACTATGGGATAAAGCTGTGGAGGGAAGAGGGGCCCAAGAAAGCTGCTTAATATTCAAGGGTGTCCTCCTCCGAGCTCAGGAGCGATGCATTCCAACAAAGAGGAAGTCAGGCAAAAACACCAGGAGGCCTGCATAGATGAACAACTCAAACAGAAAAAAGGAAGCCTACAGAGGGTGGAAGCAAGGACAGGTAACCTGGAAGGAATACACAGAAATTGTTCGAGCAGCCAGGGGTCAGGTTAGGAAAGCTAAAGCCCTGATAGAATTAAATCTGGCCAGAGATGTCAAGGGCAATAAGAAAAGCTTCTATAGGTACGTTGGTGATAAAAGCAAGACTAGAGAAAATATGGGCCCTCTCCAAAAGGAAACAGGAGACCTAGCTACCCGAGATATGGGAAAAACTGAAGTACTCTACAACCTTTTTGCCTCAATCTTCACTGGCAAGTGATCAAGGCACATCTACCAAGTCACAGAAGGCAAAGGCAGGGACTCGGAGAATGAAGAACTGCCCACTGTAGGAGAAGATCAGGTTCAAGATGATCTAAGGAACCTGAAAATGCACAAGTCCTGATGGAGGGGGACTGGGACATAGGACCTGATGAGATGTATCCACAGGTCCTGGGAGAACTAAGAACTGCTAAGCCACTATACATCAAATCTGACAAGTCATGGCAGTCCAGTGAAGTCCCCACTGACTGGAAAAGTGGAAACATAACCCCCATTTTTGAAAAGGGAAAAAAGGAAGACCTGGGACACTACAGGCCAGTAAGCCTCACCTCTGTACCAGGCAAGATCATGGAGCAGATCCTCCTGGAAACTCTGCTAAGGCATATGGAAAATAAGGAGGCGATTTGTGACAGTCAACATGGCTTCACTAAGGGCAAATCGTGCCAGACAAATCTGGTGGCCATCTACGGTGGGGTTACAGTGTTAGTAGATAAGGGAAAAGCAACTAACATCATCTACCTGGACTTACGCAAAGCATTTGGCACTGTCCTGCACAACATCCTCATCTCTTAAGTTGGAGACAGATGGACCACTTGGAGGGTAGGGAATTAGCTGGATGGTTGCACTCAAAGAGTTGCAGTCAATGGCTTGACGTCCAAGTGGAGACCAGTGATGAGTGGTGGTCCTCAAGGGTTGGTATTTGGACTGGCACTGTTTAACATCTTTGTTGGCAACATGGACAGCGGGATTGAGTGCATACTCAAAAAGTTTGCCAACGACACCTAGCTGTGTGGTGTGGTCAACACACTAGAGGGAAGGGATGCCATCCAGAGGGACCTTCATAGGCTTGAGAGGTGGGTCTGTGTGAATCTTAAGAAGTTCAACAAAGCCAAGTACAAGGTCCTGCACATGGATTGGGGCAATTTCCACCATAAATACAGGCTGGGCAGAGAATGGATTGAGAGCAGCCCTGCTGAGAAGGACTTCGGTGTGTTGCCAATGTGCACTTGCAG
>NW_010552374.1:11974-42192 GCF_000687285.1 Phaethon lepturus | reverse complement strand
ACTGTAGTCAGACGGGTGAGGGAGGTAATTCTGCCCCTCTGCTCTGCTCTGGTGAAACCCCACCTGCAGTACTGCATCCAGCTCTGGAGCTCTCAACACAGCAAAGACATGGACCTGTTGGAGCAGGTCCACAGGACAGTCACAAAAATGACCAGAGGGCTGGAATACCTCTCCTGTGAGGACAGGCTGAGAGAGTTGTGGTTGTTCAGCCTGGAGAGGAGAAGGCTCTGGGGAGACCTTATTGCAGCATTCCAGTGCATAAAGGGGGCTTACAAGAAAGCTAAAGAAGGACTTTTACAAGGCCCTTTTGCAATAGGACAAGGGGTAATGGCTTTAAACTAAAAGGGGATAAATTTAGATTAGATCTAAGGAAGAAATTTTTCACAGTGAGGGTGGTGAGGTACTGGAACAGGTTGTCCAGAGAGGTGGTAGATGCCTCACCCCTGGAAGTGTTTAAGGCCAGGTTGGATGGGGCTTCAAGCAACATGGTCTAGTGGAAGGTGTCCCTGCCCATGGCAGTGGGGGTGGAACTAGATGACCTTTGAAGGTCCTTTCCAACCCAAACCATTCTACAATTCTATGAGAGAGAGCCAGCATCCTTATAACGGTGTGTGGTGGGAGAATGAGAGGAAACAAGCACAAATTAAAACCAGAGACATGCAGACAGGATGTAAAGAGAACTCCTTCCCTGTGAGGGTAGCCCAGCTGTGGAACCGGGGCCCAGAAACAATGTGTCCTTTCCATCCTTGGAGATTTTCAAGCCCTGATTGTATAAAGCCCTGAGCAACCTGGTGTGAGCCCAGAGGTGGCCCTGCTCTGGGCAGGAGGTTGAACTGGAGACATCTTGCAGTCCCTGCCAGTCTGAATTGCCCTATGATCTCATGACCACTGAACTAAGTTACATTCTTTGGCATAGAGACTACCTTTATAACCTGGATCTAGAATACTCTGGCTTACTGCTTCTAGCTTTGAGCAACTCCCAGGAAAAAAATATATGAAGTTAAACAACTTCTGTTCACCATTTTTTTACCTCACTCAAGTTTATCCTGGAAAAAATATCAGCCATAGAAGTAAAAGTATAGCTATATAACTAATCACAACATGGGACCTATGTAGAATCATTCCTAGTGTTGATACGAGCTAAAATACTACCTGATTAACAATGGAAACTGATTGACTGTGTGGGAAAGCGCATCTGTCCCCTGCTTTGTAACTGTTAAAGATTTGATTTTCCTTCCCTTTGGCTTCTTGATACTTTTTTTTTCAGAGGAAAACTGAATTGACCCTATAGCAATTTGGTCAATTTGAAAAGGTGGAAAAATCAGAATAAATTGAAGAAAGGAACGAACAAGTCAGGATTACATTTATGATTTGATAGACACATTAAGAGATGAACAAAGTAAAACCTCTTTGCTAGGAGGTGAGAAAGAAAGTCTTACTCAAAGCAATGTAAACTATAAAACCCGAAACAGTCAACTGGAAGCACAAAGCAACTACTAAAACTTAGTAAATTACAATCCCAGATCATTACCAAGCCTCATCAGTGATTATGGTCACTCAAAAAAACACTCCTGAAGACAAGATAGGTCATAGGGTCATTGCTCTCCATACAAGAGAAACCCAATCTGGGGCCACTCCTGACAGCCTGGAGATGGTGACAGCTGAGTGGCTCATTCCTCCCCCAGGTACACAGCGAGTATTAGCCACACGTGACTACTGAAGCCCCAAACCCTTGCTCAATTCCCATGGCAGTGTTTGGGGAGCTGGGACCAGGATGACTCTGCGTGCAGAGGATGCTGACACAGCCTGCAGGACTACGATTTGTCTCTACAGGCCACCATGGCCTTCATGTTATGGAAATGTGTCACATTTGCCAATCTAGAACATCTTGTGACAAATTTCACCATGTATTTTTGGCCATTTCTTCTGGTTCCTCATGTGGAACAACTAAACATGTCTTCTTGTTGCTACTGTCCCTGTGATGAATAACATGATATTGTTCCTGTTGGATGAAGCCATTGGCACTGTTTGTGTTCATGTGAGTGCTCTGTGTGTTTATCTGTGTTACCTGTGCAGCTGCCCACTTGTAAATAAGTATATAATGTTGTATATACATGCTCTGTGTGCATGTATCTGTTGGCAATACACACTCAGCCTCACTAGCAGCTGGACCTGGGGACATGGAGCTGCTGCAGCCTCAGCTCTCTTGGGTTGCTGGGTCCATTCTAATTTTCCTAACTGATGGTTTCTCATGAAATATGATGGGTTTTGTAGTCTTTCCTCAGTTAGCTTCTGCATGTCAAAATCAATCTTTCATGAACCACAATAAACATAAGAATAGACCATAAATGCAAATAAATGTTTCTTCCTTAGAAGGTGTAGATACAATTTCTTTGAACAAATTGAATGTTTCTTACTTTATCTCTGTTTTATAATCAAATATTATTAATAAATTCCTATAGTTCATAAGAAATTATCATCAAGAGCACAAGTCCATGTCCATCTCACATCCATCTTCAGATTGCTACTGTTCTTTCCAAACTGTGTATCTTGATCAATTTTGGTTTCGGCAGTACATCTTGGGGCAGTATACCAGGTTTACTGAAGTGACTATCACTGGGGATCTACTAATCAGGGCTGTTGGCTGCTCATCTATGCAGATATCCTACTTTGCAGGCATAATATATGTGATGCAGCCAGTTGCTAGGGCTATTTCCATATCATTTGCCAAAATAACCCCAACACACCCCCCCGGCACACTTCATTGCTTCCTGCTTCTGCTGCATTTATAAAACAAGATGCAAATTCATCAGTAGATTCATCAGCTGTGCCTGAGTGGGCATAATCTCATAATGACGTGACAAACCAGGCCACAAGGGAGCAGAAAAGTTCATTTCACGATTCTGGGGGCATGAAGGGTCCCCAGCATTATTTTTGAGCTGCAAAGGCTTTGCAGAAGCATCACCCAGGAGAAACTTTATCCAAATGTCCTGCCACAATGATGGTACAATGCCACAATGATGCTGCATACTTTTTTAATACTACTGTCTTTAAGCAGGGTAAAGAAAGAAGAGGGGTGCAAACAGTAAAGGCATAACATCCATCTGTAACTTCAACACTGTTAAGGAGGCCTATTTGATTAGCTCCCTCAGAGATTTCATGCAACCTGCTTAGCTTCATCATGGCTCTTCCGTTCTCAGCTTACAGTTCTTCCGGACAGCAGGTTTCCCTCTAGGTTTCCTATTCCGAAAGTGGGACACAGCTTTTCCAAAAGCAAGCCTCCACAAGGTAACCAGCACCCTCTTGCGTTCATAGTGAGCAGAGGCCATGGCCTTGGTATGCTGGAAGGCTGGATTTCGGTGTCATGCAGCCCTTCTGCTTCTTCCAGACCTGGAGAACAATTCATCGCTCTCCCCAGCTGGTTACACAGCACTCTGAATAGACATTGAGTACACATACTGGAAAGAATATGAGAAACAGCCATCATGCTGAATACAGTCATTAAGACTACCTGTATGACATCACGATGGATGAATTGTCATGTCATGAATTTTATGATCATAGAATGTCTGACCTGGCACTGCCTCCCCGTTGCTATAAAAAATAATGAAAGCATCTAAAACCGACATTGCAGGGGTTTATTAAATTGTGCTGGTGATAGACACCATGCTACCAGGGTAAGAGCCCCCTCTGCCTGTGGCAGAGTAGAAATGGGACTGGACACATTTCCTACTCAAAGAAAGCTCAAAGGGACAATATGCCCCTGTGCCTGGACCCAAATCAGCCAAAGCCCCCATTGGACTGCATACAGGAGGGTGAGATGGTGGTGCAGCTGACTGCACCTGGGACCTGGAGAAAGACCACAAAAAAGATTGGTTTTGACCAGATTGGTGAAATTTTGATAATTCTGCATGAAACTGTATGGCCGTTGCTGGGAAAGAGTGAGGAGGAAAAAGGGGCTTTCAGGTTTTTTTGTAGCACAATTCTTCTTTTTATCCTTTATCCTGCTAGATAGGGTAGAATTTTCCATGTAATAGAAAATATGTTTTTCAATTCTCAAAAAAAAAAAAAAAAAAAAGAGAGAAGGTAGAATTTTCTTGTTGGAGCAAAGGAATAGGTGCATCTCAGATGAGGAAGCTTGTGCTGCTCACCATAAATCACTTTCATTAAGTCTTTCTACATTCAGCTGGAGATAGTTTTTTGGGATTAAAACTTTTGTGTTCCTGCTGTATGTTCTTAGATGTGGGTCCATCTGAATTTCAGTACTACAACTCCAACTCTGAAATAGTTAAGTACTGCCTACATGAGAATATAGCTAAGAGTTCAGCTGTCCAATAAGCTAAAATAAGAGACAGTCATGATCATCAGCTCTTCCATGTGATCCCCCCCAGGATCCTTCTGTCATTCAGTTCATGGGCAGTTCTCACTTAGTGGGTAATTGTTCAGTTCTTTATTTTTTTCTTTTTTTCCTGGTATCCAGTATGTGGCCCTACCCTGTATCCCAGTCAGTAGTAGGGAAATATGCATTTATTTACTTTTCATAATTTCCAACAGAATTTTCAGTGCACTCTAATGGCTTTAATTACCTCTGGAAATCTAGAGAGAAGCATCTGTTGAAATATACTGTTCCCTGACCAAGCTGCTATGCCTTGCTTGCTTGTTTCTGAGTGGCTCTACAAACATTAGGCAATAAAATTTCAGAGAACTTTGTAGCGTGCGTGACACATAGACTAAATCTTGAGATGAAGTTGCTTTCTTTGGTGTAGGAGTGAGAGAAAATGATTTGGCATTGCTTCTTCTTTTCTTTTTGTTCCCTACAGAGAAATGGTCCAGGGGGTTGGTTATGAGTTTAGAATCCAGCCCGTAAGCAGTTCTGGTGCTGTGCCTTTATTTTGCTCAGACAAGTTTTAAGGGAGAGGTGTTGGCTCCCTCACTTCAGACGACTTTTTAAGGTGACATGTAATGCAGAAAAGGGACTACTTCACGGTCTAACAAAGAAGTTCAAAGGGATAAATGTTCAGCTTTCAGTCTCCTTGCAGTATCAGAGTGTCTGAGCTCTGACAACTGTTTCAGTATTCTACAGGGTGTGGAGAATTTATGCAATGATGCTAATATATCCTCCTTTGACTATCTTTGAGTCCCCAGGGAAATTTCTGCTAGCATCCACAGAGTAGACTTTGTGGTTAAAGTCTTTCTACAAACCTTTACTCTGTGGTTGATATGGTAGATAGAGGAAGTAGATACCCAGCTTGATAAACACTATTCATGTACCTCTTTATTTTTAAAATGGAATCCACTATCCGCTTGCATTTCTTGAGACAGTGGGAGTGTAGCAAACTGTTAATTTAATCCTGTTACTGGGAGTGGTGCTGTGGCACTTTGGGCTGGATGTACATATTCCAAACAACTTACTACCCATCAGGATATGCTGCAACCCCTGGTAGTTCTCCACAAAAGCCCTGTGCAATATTTCCCCCTTTCTCAGGTTAGGATATTGTTGGCTGTGGGCTATGCATCAAGCCACAGTTTAGCAAAACTGGCATGCGTACACCTACTACTTGTTTAGCTATGTATAGTATACATTATTATACATTTAGTATACATTACAAGCCATGCCCATTTGCTTGCGTGTTAAAACAGATTTGAACTCCCCTTAATCCTGACCGTTTTAACCACTCTGCACAGGCTTTGTGGGCTGTATTACTCTTAGTTAAGGTGGCGCAGGCGGCAAAGCAGTTCTAAGTCAGGGACTTTTACTTATTTATGGCCCATTAAGAGTCTTTTAATTACAGATTCTGGTATTGAGAAATAAAGAAACAATTAAAGAAACACTTTGAGAAACAACGTAGATTAGCTCTGAACACCCCAATAGAAAGGGGTGGGAAGGGTGTATATGTCCTAGAGACTGATGATCTTTTTACATGTTTAGGGCTTCCTTGGTGTTTTGGCAGCTACTGCCAAATGTATGTTACTTTAAAAGAACATGTAAGGACCTGGCTAGTATACTAAATCCTGAAATACAAGAACACGAGAAACCCAGAGTACCTACTGCTGCTCCTAATTCTGTTTCATTGTTAGGTGGAGCCAGGTCCTGAATCTCTTTCAAAACTGGTTGAGGAATGATGTTTTTCTTCCTCCTACATACCTAGTTCTTACAAACACTACTTCTTGACTAGGACCCTGTCCTTTTCAGTCTGGGACTTCTATCCCTAGACTTGAGAGGTATTTGGTAATTACATCCGTGCCCTTTTGTATTAATTGTTAACGGTTAAGATCTTTCTCAGCAACCACTAAGTAATTGCTAAGTACCATCAGTTTTCTTGACTGGCCACACCAGACTATCATATGGTGAATACCTCTTTTCAATTATTCCCCGTTGTTATAGTTGTTGGATCAGTTCAGACAAAAGACAGATACTACTGGTAACCTGTATTTTGGGATATGTACTCATTTGCTTTCAAACAGAGATGGGGCAAGTTGGAGCAAACAGGTGTGAGCTTCCTTTTTGGTTCATACTTAGATGCTCAGGTGGTGACCCAATTTCCCATTTTCCTTAGCTGTCTATCCATGCCTGACCTCTGTGAATGTCCATCCCCAGGATAATCATGGTGCCTAACAGGATCTGACATCATCATTCTTGACATTTGGCAGAAATAATTTAGGCTTAACCACGGGATATGTGGCTGTTTTGTTATTCGCTCCTATTCCTGAGCCTTTGCTTCATTTAAGGGGGGTTCTTCCTTCATATATGTCCTTATGATTCATAGGAACTTGGGCTCCAGCATCTATTAAGAAGGCAGTGGAGAACTTGTCACTGACCAACATTTTTGGACTTGGATAGCGGTGGGCTGCTGGAATGGCTGCCAGCCCCACAGTGGGGCCTGGCCAGCCCTGGTCTCCGAAGTCAAGGTGGGCACCTGGAGGAGCGAGGCTCAGGCAGCTGCTGGCTGGGCTCCTGCATGTTTTGCACTGGCACATTTTATCCTGCTAATTGTTTGAGAGTAGCTGTGGAAAGACCCTGCAGCTGTGACTGCTTTAAACTTTTATCTCAGCCTTTCTGGCTTCCTGCCTCGTTAACGGCAGCCAAGTTGTTTGATTTTTTTGGCTCGCCCACGGCTTTCCTGTGGTGGTGGTTATGTGGCCGAGATGGGCTTGGGGTGGTAGTGTCAGACCTTTCCTGGGTTTATATTACTCAGACTTTTGGTGGCGCTTTTGGACCATCATAGAATGACAATATGGCCAACAACTGCTGCAGGGCTCTTAGCCACTGGGTGTCAGCACCCCCAGCTTCCACGGTGGTCAGTGCTGGAGGTTTAGATTTTGGGGCAGCCTCTTCTACTATGGGATGGAGTCCACCTGTGGTGGCATCTTGCTGCCATGGGTTATTCAGAGCAGTTTGTCTACCACTGACCTATATTCCTCTTTTTAGCAAGTCTAAGATGGCACATTTTGATACTGCCTTTTCTAATTTGCTAGCATTCTCCAAAAGCTGTCCAGCTTTGCCTCCTTTGTCACTAGTGGGTGAGGTACAAGCCCATGTTGCTGCACAGTTCAAGAAACTATTCACGTGGATGTAGGTTTCTTAGGTTTCATGGCAAATCGAGTCTGTAAACCAGTTAATTCTTGAGAAAGTGAAACCACAGGCAGTAGTAGTAGCAGAGGGCAGCTGCTCTCCTGGCAGAGCTTCAGGCTCTTCTGTTGTGTTTATTTGGTACTGCTCCCTGAACCTTATCACCCTCTGAGCCAAGAAGTGTGTCATGGCGTTCTCAGGGTGTGGGGGCTTGGGTATCACAGGTTGTTCAGGGGTGGGGGATTGGGGCCCGGATCACACCATGTATTTATCTCAATTTCATACATAACAGTCATAAACTTGACTGGGCTTATTGTGACAGTTTGGAACAGTTGTTGCCATCATTGCAGAGCTTTGGCAATGATATGAGGTTGTAATTTAGTTTCTAAGTACTTACTTCATGCTTCCAGTTGACTGTTTCTGGTATTACAGGTTACACTGCTTTGTGTAAGTTTTCTTCCTCAGCTAGAGGTTTTACCTTGTTTGTCTCTCAACCTGTCTACTGCTGCCTGCAGGCAACTTCTGAGTAACTGGTGTAATCTTGACTTGATTTTTCCACCTCTCACACTATGCCCAGATTGCCATAGGATCAATACAGCTTTCCTCTACCCATTTGATATCCCAGTATGGATTACCATCTCTCTCCTTTATAAATTTTTGGCCTGTGGGGCTGTGGAGAGCTGGAGACCAGTCCTGCTGTGCCACTGGGGCAGAGACTGATAGCCCAGGGGGGCAGAAATGGGGTTCTGGAGCAGGGGCAAGGGGAAGGCCCTGGGAGTTTGGGCAGGGACGGTGAGGCTCATCAGTGCTCTTATGTCCCTGTGGTGGATTGACCTTGGCTGGAAACCACATGCCACCAGGCCGTTCTATCACTCCCCTCCTCAACAGGACAGGGGAGGAAAAAATAAGATGGAGAAAACCACATGGTTCAAGATAAAGGCAGTTTAATAAAGCAAAAGCAAAAGCAAAGGCTGCAAATGGAAGCAAAGGAAAACAAACAATTTATTCTCTACTTCCCATCAGCAGGCAATGTCCAGACAATTCCCTGGAAGAATGGAGAATTTGTAGATGAGGATTTTTGTCTGTGCCCAAATGCTTTTCAAAAAATGGGCCTTGGAGGCTGTTACAATCAGGCAAAAATCAGCTTATCTGATATCTTGAGTGCCCAGATACTTACTCTACAACTTCACTTTGTCCTTGGTTCATACCTGCATTTCCACCAGTTCAGTGGTTACCTCTGTAGACCAGATACCACTCCTCTGGTTCAGGGGCCCATGGGCTGCTCACAAGTTTGCACAGGAAGCTTTCAGAGCAGGGGCAGTTTCTTTGTTACACAAAGGTATGTCCTTTCTAACAGGAAGACAAGAACCTAGTATTCACACTTCACAGCCACATGGGCTGAGCTCTCCGGCTGAGATTTCCCTTTCCATATTTTCAAAATCCAAATCCATAATACAGTGGGAAATTTGTGTGGTTGTTCTGAAATGCAGAGTTATTAAGAAAGCTTTTCTCCACAGAGCTAAGCCATGGCCAAATTGGCTTAGGGCAAACTGGCCAAACACCTTAGGGCACCCAATAGGCACTACAAGCTGTGCTTTTTCTTTTGAAATTTAGTTATTGAGGGTTCTGCCCTCTTGTGCACTGCTAGACTGTAGGGTCCACATGACTTGATTACTGTTTGTTGGATTTTGGGCAAGTCTCCACAGATGTCTGAGCCCCTTCTTTTCTCCTGATTTCATTTTATAAAGGAAAGGGTCAAAGGACATGGCTGAGTGACCAAGCATGTTATCCTGCTGCCTTCCTACCTACTTCCTCCTCCCTTCTGCTGGTGTGGTGAGCGCAGGCTGGCAATTGCTGATTGACATGCTCCTGAGAGCTGAAGTCATGACCATCTCAATGACAGCAGGGTGATCTGAAGTGAAAAGCAAAAAAAATAAACAGTCCCTTTCACTGTATCTGACTGCTGAGCAGGAAGCAAGACCTTGTGACTGGGGTCATGTTTATGTCATGGTGGCTCCAGATGACCACTGCAGTGGAGCAGGGAGCCACTGTGGCTGCAGCCCAGACACAAACCCATGAAACCTGGAGTTGTGAGGCACAATATGGTGAAACACCCATCTTTTGTGGTACAGAGAGAGAAACTGCCGCAAACTCAGGAAGTCCTGGGGTGACTTGGCAGTGGTCCCAGACAGAAGGACCTCCTCCAGGGACTATGGATGACTCACCTGGGCCCCCAAGCCTGCGTGGCAGAGGGCACTGCCCATTTCTCCAGGGAACATGGAGAAGAAGCCCCTGTCATGGTGCAGTGACATCCTCTCTAACCTGGGGGAAGGCCATGATCTCCCAGTACCCCCTGTGGGACCCACGGGAGCCCAGCTGTCCCCAGCTGCCTTGCTGGCCTCAGCAGCATCAAGCACAGCAAGACACCAACTTCATTATAGAAATAGCCGAAAATGCGAGAGGAGGGCGGCAGACTGGGGAGGGGGGGAGGTCAGTGCTGCAGCCATGGAGCAGCTGGGACCTGCCAACAACCGCAGAGCCAAGCCAGCTGATCTCTCCCAGCAAGAGCTGGGAGCTCAGGGCAGTCCATGGGAGTGCTGCTTTGTCCACCACAGGGCAAAGAGTTCCCACCTCTGCACTTGCCTCTGTCCCACTTGTCGCAGACGAAAATCCGTGGTGACAAGGCCCAACACTGGGCTGGCCGGGCTGCTGTCCTTTAACACAAGGGTCCCAGCTGGAAAGAGAGGTGGCAACAGAGACAAGACAAGAATCATGCAGAAATGGGGGCTGTCCTGGGCTGCTGGTGAGATCCTGAGCCGCTGCGCTGTAGGGACCTGAGACAGGCACCCCAGGGGGAATGAGGGGTCACGGGTTTGTGTTGACCCTTACCCAGTCCATGGGAACAGCTTCACCCTGGGATCAGCATCCCTGCTGGGTTGTGTGGTCTGTGGCTGTCTCTTGGTCAGGAACCACCATGGGTTTATTAAGTCTCTTCTGAGCCCCTACCTGTAGGATGCTGTCTGTGTGTGAACACTGGGGAGATGCCGGAGTGGTAATGGCCTCAAGCCAACACAGTGTTTTCCTTTGGTCTGGGTTTGGTGGATGTCCTCCTCTCCCAAGAACTCTAGCCCCGAGCAGCAGGTGAGTTCTCTCACATATTTTCCTGAGCTAGACCACAGCAGGCATGCATTCTTCAGAATCCTGTACTGTCTGACACGTTACCAAGAGTCAGTCCTTTAAAAAAAAGAAGTAAAACCTTTAATAGGTACAGTCTTCAGGGAAGAAGACCAAAAAATGCATGAAAAGTTATGTGCCATGTTTGAAAGAAGTTATAATATATGGATATATGGATATATATCCACATACATATGCCTGTATATGGATACAGGCATCTGTTTTCTTGGGCGCTGAGTCTGGTTTTGTCAGACAGGACTTCTAGTCAGAGCAGCCCAGAGCCATTCTATTGCATTCACAGTGGCCAGTGACTTATGGAGATAGAGGCCAAAAGCTTTATTTTCCTGTTTGTTTTCTTTAGTTTGTACTTTTTATCCCACTCATAAAGAAAACAGAGGCATTTATCAGTGTTTATATAACTAGAAAAGCCCGCTATACAGAAAAAAACAAAATTCTTGCCTTGCTACCCTGGTAGGTTTCATTGTGCTCCCCTAAGTGGGCAAAGTGTGCAAACTTCACACTCGTCCACTTACAAACTGAGGTCTTAGGAAGAGGAATTTTGGGGCCTAGACGTTCTTCTGCTTTTACTTCCCACTGCATAGTTCAGTTTCACTTGCTTTGGTATGAGCACTGAAAAACAAATGGAGATTGAGGGAAGGACAGCCTCACTGGAGTGGGAACTTCTATTTGCTGGTTATGGGAGACAAGCATAAAATTGCCCTTGTGCTTACTGAAAATTTCGGCCTTGAGACCTGTTTTGAAAGAGATCTACTATATACAGACAAAATACCACTGTTCATGTATATATGAATGAATATAGATTATGTAGATATAGATATAGATAATGTATATATATCATGAATATAGATTAAAATATATTTATTAGAGTGTTGAAAACTAGTAAGTATTGGAAATTATATATCACTAAGGCAAAATCGTAGAATCATGGAGTCATAGAATGATAGAAAAGTTTGGGTTGGAAGGGACCTTCAAAGGTTATCTAGTCCAACCCCCCTGCAATGAGCAGGAACATCTTCAACTCGATCCAGTTGCTCAGAGCCCCGTCCAACCTGACCTGGAATGTTTCCAGGGACAGGGAGTCTACCACTTTTCTGGGCAACCTGTGCCAGTGTTTCACCACCCTCACTGTGAAAAATTTCTTCCTTCTATCTAGTCTGAATCTCCCCTCTTTTAGTTTAAAACCATTACCCCTTGCCCTATTGCGTCAGGCCCTGCCAAAAAGTCTGTCCCCATCTTTCTCATAAGCCTCCTTTAGGTACTGGAAGGTTGCAATAAGGTGTTCTCTTCTCCAGGCTGAACAACACCAACTCTCTCAGTCTGTCCTCACAGGAGAGGTGTTCAAGCCCTCTGATCATTTTGGTGGCTCTTCTCTGGACCCTTTCCAACAGGTCCATGTCTTTCCTGTGCTGAGGCTCCAGAGCTGGATGCAGTACTCCAGGTGGGGTCTCACCAGAGCGGAGTAGAGGGGCAGAATCCCCTCCCTCAACCTGCTGGTCCACTGCTTTTGATGCAGCCCAGGATACGGTTGGCCTTCTGGGCTTTGAGCACACGTTGCCAGCTCATGTCCAGCTTTTCACCCCAAGCCCTTGTCAGCAGGGCTGCTCTCAATCCTTTCATCCCTCAGCCTGTACTGGTACCCTGGGTTGCCCCAACCCAGGTGCCGGACCCTACACTTGGCCTTATTGAACTTCATGAGGTTCATGAACACTTAATCCTGATACCTGATTGAACAACATGTCAGAAAGCAAGAGTATTTCATTGCAAGTGACAAATCTAATTAATTACTACTTTCTGACATCTAAAAATGAATTATAAGACTTCTGCTATGAAAGGTGTTTTGGACTGCCGTAACATTACCTTTTAATTATTAATTTATAATTCAGTAAGCTACAAGGTAACTTACACTTCAGGCAGCTAAATAAACTCACAAAGCAGTCAGGATGTTCTTACTGATTTGCTAAAAGTAAATTTTTAATTTTAAGACTTAGGTGTTTACTTAAAATAAGTATTTGAAGCCATGAAGTAATATCTTTGTGAGCTTCAGATTTTTAAGAATAAATTTTTAAGAATGCTTAAGAATGCCCTGACATGTAGGTTATTGGATATTATTTAAACTATTTGAATGACTGTCACAAAATATAATACGTACTTCTATTGTTTCTACTACATGAAAATGCACACGTAAAGAAATATTAGCTAAAATCCTAACTGAAGTCCTTAAAAGCTATGTGTTTAAAATAAGAAAGGTAAGTGTGACAGGACATGTAGATGTAGTGGACCATCCTAGAAGAATGTTGTTTCAGTTCTTCTTGGTCCACTTACTTTCAAGTCTACTTTGCCCCATTAATATTTCTGCCAAAAGATGTGGCAATGTTCTTCACAAAGTGGAAAACTTTTTCTTCCTCTTTTTGACTGGAATGAAGGCAATGTGCCTGAGATTTTGGAAAACCTCAGGAAATTCAGCGTGGCCTCCTGTGTTTCTGTAAAATCAGATTAGTAAAGTCACAGTTTAGAAGTTCCTACAATAACAAAACATATTGGGCCAATAGTCATATTAGGGTCTGGGGTCTCCGTGTTCCTCACTGGACCCTCTCACTGTCTCCAGGCGGGACGTGCTTTTTCTTTTCTCGAGGAGGCAGCTTCTGCTGGTGGATGTGGCTGTCTTCTCTTTCTACCTTACAGCGGTTTCGGGGCCTTCCCTCGCGTCGCGAAGTCAGGGTGCAGTGCAAGTTCATCAGCACCTCGGTGGAAGTTCACCGCTTGCGGCCTGGGGCTCTTTGCTAACGCTCTGCAGCAGATTCCGCCTGACCCAGATCTCCCACTGGGTTTTTTTATCAAGCATTACTGCTTAATATGTCAGAAAAAAGTCAGATGAAGTTTGCAAAATCTCTCAATTAACCTTCATGTTTTTATACGTACCTTTTCTCCACTCGGGGTGACCTATCTTTTTTGCTTAGCTGTTGGTTGGCTATTCACTGCTCACTTGATATGTTAGTGGTGTATCAAATTTTCTTTCCCGGAAAGTTTAACAGCAAAGTAAGAACATAATAAAACGTCATATGACCCTTCCCATTTTGGTTCTAACTTAGACTTAAGAGAAAATATCTTTATGAGAACTTTATCCTCAGACTGTTGTGTGGGATCATCCAACTAAACCAGTTTCAGAGCACAAAGGCAAAATGCAGGGAGCTGTAATTCGACTCAAGCTTTGTCTCACCTTGACAGGTCCCTACCTCTGCAGAGATGACGTGGGGGGAGTTGATGACGTGGGGAGAGTTGCGGAAACGGCTCAGCCCGGGGTTGCCTGGACACTGCATCATAAGAACTGAAACCGCAATGGAGCCGTGATCAATCCCTTAACAAAATGCCCCGAGTACCACTCCACCACTATCCAGTAACTTCGTGTACTAGGCACCACCAAATTAGCAATACAGACTAAGGGGCCATCACACCACCAGAGATAAACATGCCAGAGAGTATAATCCACTCGGGCATAATCCTGCCCGCCCATCAAATCAGGAAATAAAAACTGAAAGGTTTGGGTAGAAAATGGGGGAGTCTTCTTCCAAGGATACAGCCGGCCTGTAGGAGATTCTTCCCCCTTGTCCAGGACGCTGTACAAGGTAACTTCCCAGGGATTAAGAGGCCTTACCTGAGAGAGAGGGTAAGTGATCAAGAAACATACCTACAGTATTTGGCATGCTTTAAGATCATGATTAGTGCACTCATTTAAGGTATTAATATCTAGCGTGCTTGTGGTTTGTGTTAGTACATTCTGGAAATCACTTGTAGGTTGTAATAGTGTATCCTATGGATTTTTTTTTTTTAAATTGCAGTAGTGCATTCCTCCACTGTATCTATAAAAAAACTGCAATAATGGTGTATTGGACTTGTGAGTGAAGTTCAAATAAATTGTTAATTTGAATTTGAGACAATTAACAAATTAATTGTTAATTTGAATTTGAGACAGTGAAGTCTCTTTCTCATCGTCACATCAGTTGGTGTAGTCAGCAGGATACGATGGAAAAACTACTGCAGAAACACGGTTGTAAACCCACTCACTGCCACAGACAGGGAGAAGGCTAAGAAGTTGTAGAAAAGTAAGGAGAAAGGGGTGGAATGGGTAGAGCAATGTAAGAAGGAACAACAGAAAAAATATGGAGAAGGTAAAGGTATCCTGCGTACTGTTTTTGGAGTATGTTTAACCTGGGCATAGGAGGAGGCACGCAATCTGAGGTGGCTAAGAAAATAGGTACAGTCAATCCAGAGGAAGCCACATTAATTGACTGTAGTAAAAAACTGTGAATTGCAAACTGAAGTTGAGGCTACCAAAGCTGCTTTAGAGGCAGAACGAAAGGTAAAAGAGTCCTTAAGGGACAATTGGAAGTTGAAAACCTGTTTTTGAAAGATTAATTAATTGCTGAAAGAGAGAGGAATCAGAGGTTACAGGAAAAATCAGATCTGTTATTGTTATGGTAAAACCCCCCACCTCCCTCCTTTAGCCATGTCAGGAATTTAGTTATGTGTGCCGATCCTGATACTTGGGATGGGGATAACTGGGGTGACCCAGATGATGGGCCCAAAGGGGCAAGTAATATTGAAATTCAACCCCCTCATTAAAATGGAGGTGCAGTTAAATGATAGAAATAATTGAAGATATATTACAACACCTATCACTCCGTGGTCCGGTTCCAATGTTTGACCACTCTCTCAGTAAGGAAATGTTTCCTAATATCCAATCTAAATCTCCCCTAGTGCAACTTCAGGCCATTTCCTCTCATCCTATCGCTGGTTACTTGGGAGAAGAGACCAACACCCACCTCACCACAACCCCCTTTCAGGTAGTTGTAGAGAGCGATAAGGTCTCCCCTCAGCCTCCTCCTCTCCAGACTAAACAACCCCAGTTCCCTCAGTCGCTCCTCATAAGACTTGTTCTCCAGACCCCTCACCAGGGGTTGCCCTTCTCTGGACACGCTCCAGCACCTCAATGTCCTTCTTGTAGTGAGGGGCCCAAAACTGAACACAGGATTCAAGGTGCGGCCTCACCAGTGCCGAGTACGGGGGCACAATCACTTCCCTACTCCTGCTGGCCACACTAGTTCTGATACAGGCCAGGATGCTATTGGCCTTCTTGGCCACCTGGGCACACTGCCGGCTCATGTTTGTTCCGTCCCCGCGGGTCTCCCCCCCAGCCACTCCCCCCCAAGCCTGTAGCGTTGCATGGGGTTGTTGTGACTGAAGTGCTGGACCTGGCATTTGGCCTTGTTAAGCCTCATACAGTTGCTCTCAAGCCCATTGATCCATCCTGTCCAGATCCCTCTGCAGAGCCTTCCTGCCCTCCAGCAGATCAACGTTCATGTACATGTAAATTAAAGGTTTTGTACAGTCTGGATGTCCTAAGGCTGGAGCAGACACTAATTCTCCCTTTATTGCTTTAAAAACCAATTGCCTTTCTGGTCCCCATGCAATTGGCTCCACCTCTTCATCCTTTCTACCCTCTGCTAAAGGTTTGGTCAGTTCTCCTAAACCAGGGATCCATGGTCAACAGAACCCTACAGTTCCCAGGAATCTTTGTATCTATCTGCTGCTTTGGGATAGGGCGTGGGAGTTTAATTATGGTTTCTATCCTTTCAGGGTCTATTTCTCTCTGGCCTTCATTTAGGATAAATCGTAAATATTTAACCTCTTTCTGACATGGCTGAAGCTTGGATGGAGTTGCACAATGTCCCTTTTCAGCTAAGGTTACACATAAATGAACAGTGCCTATCATACAGGTACTTTCGATTTTTCTTGCTAATAATAAGTCATCTACGCATTGTACAAGTGCTGATTCTCCTGGCAATTTTACATCTTTTAAATAATTTCTTAACATCTACAAAAGTATTGTAGGGGAACCCGCAAACTCTTGGGGGAGACACGTCCAGGTCCTCTGTTACCCTTTCCACATAAATGCAAATAACAACTGACTTTTTTCATCTATTGAGATGTAAAAAAGGCTGCTGTTAGATCAATAACAGCAAAGAGTTTTGCCCAATGTGGTATTTGTAAAAGAATAGTTGAGGAGTCTGGCACTACAGGAAGGGGTACTTCCACATGTTGGTTTATTGCTCGCACAAACCTATATTCCTGTTGTATTGGGGTATTGTAGGGTGACACACAGTCTCAGGCTTCCTTGAGCCAAGTATTGATCTACTTGTTTCTGGATACTCACTTTGGCTTCTTGTGGGATAGGATGTTGTTTTATTGATGGCGGAGGCCCTCCCTTTGTCTTTATGTTTACCGGTTGTGCTGAGACCAACAACCCCACATCAGTGCTTGTTTTACCCCATAATTTTTTTTGTGAAGTGTTCTAATACCCTTGGCACTTGTGATTTGGTTTTAGATTTGCTACTAATTGTGCTCACTCCCATCATTATTATATCTACATTCTCTGGGGTAGAGGTATCTCTACATCTAGGGCTTGTAAGAGATCTCTCCCTAACAAACAGGCTGGGGAGTCTTCTGCCAATACAAACTTTCACCATATGCTCTTGTTTCCTATTGTTACTAACTAAGAGGTTTATTTAAATTTCTTTCCCCTTCCTCTGTGATGCCACTTTGTCTGCAGACCTAGATCTTTTTGGAACAAAGTTTAAAAGTTATAATGTAGCTCCTGTATCTACCAAAAATTCAACCTCTCAACCTCCCAGCTTTCCAATAATATGTCCCTTTTGATCTAATTGGGTTACCCACATATTAAAAATTTCCAGTTCCTCAAGCCCTACCCTGAGGTTCATAGGGACCTCTTCCTCCAGTCATTGGGACTGTATATCCTCCCAAGCTAGTTCTTCTCAGGGATAGTTCCCTTCTCTTACCCTTTCCTGCAGCCGGAGAGGGCGTTCCCATTGTATGTGTGCTAACTTCCTGGAGCTCTCTCTCCCATCATGCCTTCCCAATCCTCTCTCTCTCATTTCCCTACTTTCCACTTGTTTCCCATCCCCGGTCTCTTCTCCCTTTGGCCTCTGCCTCTTACTTGCAAATTTCTTGCTAATGCTGCAGCCAAGAGGTTTGCCTCTTGTTCTTTCACTTTTTTCTTCTTCAGCCTTCTGTCTCTCCTCATGCCCATCACATACAGATACAGCAATACTCAAAATTTTCTGTAGATTCTCTCCTCACCACCTGGGCATGTGGTCCTTAAAATATTTCCAGATATCTGGGGCTGCCTGGTCCACAAAGATACCAATTGCAAGCGCATCATTCAAGTTTTGTGCAGTCTTTCGTCATTTCAACAGCGCTTGCCTTAGTCTTCCTCAATATCACTGGGATGCTCGTCCAACCTCTGCCTATAATCCTGCACCTTCATCCAGTTTACACTCATCTCTGCACACTCTCTTATGGCTTCTACCAGGTTTTGCAGTCCTGTCTGACAAGCCACCCAATTTTCGTCAACGCTGTAATTCCAATTTGGGTCATTTGCTGGCCATGGGTCCCCCTGCCGTGTTAATTCAGCATCCTTAGTCATTATTTTTTCTCTTTCGTCAAGGTGAAAAAGTTCCCTTAATAGTATCTGAGTGTCACTCCAATTCAGATTATACCCCACACATACACTTGAGAATAGTTGGGCACACTTATCGGCGTCTTCCCTTAGGCAGGGCACCTGACTTCCCCACAACACTAAGTCACTAGGTTTCCAAGGCTGGTCCCTATAAAAGGTTAATACTGGTGGAGTCTCTGCTGGGGCCCCAAGTCAGGCGACTGTTGCCCCAAGCAACAGGACTAGGAAAGTGAGCCTGGTCATAGGACAGAGTCCACCAGCTGGAGGGTAAACAGGAGGAGAATCAGAAGAGGGTGGAGGTGACAGATAAGGTAAGGTTGAACTACTCATAGGACTTTCTGGTGTGGTAGCTTCTCCTACTGCTACAGTTATACCTTTTTTCTTTTTCTTTTTTTTTTTCCCCTGAATGTTTTTCTCTCCCCAGACCATGCACACCATACATACCAGTAATCCATGTGGTATGGGTACCTATGTTCCAGTCAATGTCTCAAATGCATTAATTTATGTGGACTGAAGGCTCCCTAGGCTGGCCATAACTCTAGAGGGCTCCTTCCTGCCGTTCGTGTAATAAATGGACATTCATCTTGGCATAATTTAACTGTGCGCTTTTTAGATAATTCTGCTGCACCACAAATTTTCCCCCAATTCTGTAAGACCTCAGCCAAAGGCGTCCCCTTTCCTGTGCCAAGTACATTTCCTGTTTTCTTTTTCTTAAGTATCAGAGTCTCATTTCCGTGCAGTTTACACTGATCCTGCCACACACTACCTAAGCCCCTAGTCTGCTCAGGGAATATTTAACACTCACCTTTCAGAGCCTCCCGCTCCAAAAGTCCCAGGGGAATTCACCCGCTGCCGGCAGCTGGATGTCTGGAGGCAAGAGGATCTGATGGTGACAGCCGAGGGTCCCACCTGGGGTGCCAAACTGTGAAGGGAGTACAGCGGCGTAGAACAGCTTGAGCTGGGCACCTCCGGAGAGGGACCCCAAACAAAAGAACCTCTGGACAATTACAGCCTTACAGTCTAAGTTCCCCTCCCCTCGTGAGACGGTTGGGTCCAGTTGGGGCATTTGGGTCTGGGATCTCCTTGTTCCTCACTGGACCCTCTCACTGTCTCCAGGCGGGACGTGCTTTTTCTTTTCTCGAGGAGGCAGCTTCTGCTGGTGGATGTGGCTGTCTTCTCTTTCTACCTTACAGCGGTTTCGGGGCCTTCCCTCGCGTCGCGAAGTCAGGGTGCAGTGCAAGTTCATCAGCACCTCGGTGGAAGTTCACCGCTTGCGGCCTGGGGCTCTTTGCTAACGCTCTGCAGCGGATTCCACCTGACCCAGGAAGCGACTCCTGTAGCACAGTCTCTAAAAAATGCTATGCCAGTGTTTTTATTTCTCACAAAATGGGTTTACGTCAATGTTACGTTTAGGTACTTCCCTGTCAATTAAGGCAAATAGTAGCTCGCAGCACTGTTGAAAAAGGGAGACAAGTCAATTCTGCATGAGGAGAGAAGCAGAATCTGAAAGAAAAAAAGATTAAAAGAACAAATGTTTCATGTTTTCTCAGGCCATATTAGTAAGGTGAGACAATTTCTAATCACGTTTTGAAAGAATACCATCTGCGTGAGGGTGGCAAGTAAACAGAGCCTTGTAGGACGTGCATTTCATATTCACCAGTTCAACACTTGCCGCATTGTCTTGGCGGAGTTATCGACGGGCAGGGCCCTGGGTGGGACTTGGGAGACCTGGATTCCAGTTCTCATCCAGTCACTGGCCCATTAACTAAGCTTGTAAAAATTATTAGTTTTCCCATCTGTAAAAACACGATAACGCTATCTGCCTTGTAAAGCACTTTGAGATATATATAGCTGAGGAAAAATAATAACCAAGCAGGTGTGGTTCCATTTGTTCCAGTCACTGACTTAAGCTATGTTTTTCCAAACTGAGATTGTATCCAGTCTTGAAAATTTACAGCGGTACTGAGTACGTGTGAGTTTTAGTGGATTTGATCTGTAAAACAGGATTAACACCTGCTCTGTGTGATACTCCCTAGAGCAGAAGAGCATTTTAAGAGAATCAACTAAATTGGGTGAAAGCTGAGGTTCTGCAGAAGATGCCAAACATGGCAGTCCTTGCTTAAAAAAAAAAAAACATGCTGTTGGCACCTGAAAACATGAGAGCATAAACCTTTACTTAGAGAGCCACACAGAAAGGCGACTACGCTGTTGCTTTGCTCCCTGTTACTCGCTTTTCCCTGCTCTCTCTCAAAAGTGCCTGCGGGCGGAATACCCCCGGCTGTAGCCCTGACGAATTCCCAGCCAGGCAGGGCTGGCGTTCGGATGGGAGGCTTCAAAAGAAGCTGCTGTTGCAGAAAGAGGTGGTGATTTCCTTCGCTGTGAATCTGTTCTTGCCCTGTGCTCTAGTACAGTGTCAGGAGGTGCTGCTGGTCTTCCAAGGGAAGTATGAGACCTTGGTAATGAGGCCCTTTGCATTTTTCTGGACGCAGTGGTGCTGGTCCTGTGCCAAATTCCTCATGGGCAATTCTGGCTTATATACCTGATGTTTTTCAACACCCTTTGGCATTGTTGATTTTTTTTCTGTCCACTACTACTTGGTAATATTTGCTATGAGTTCATAAACAGCTGCTATTTCACCGTGGCCAAAACGGCATTTCATTCCCACTTGAAGTGATTACTGTCTCTAAACCTGTAAAATACGACCAGTGAAGGAAGCTGGTGAACTCTGATATTTCAAGTTGTTCTTTTATTAAAGGAGAACCACTGGTTTGCGAATTACCTTGTTGTCCTCTGTTGCTGTTACCTGCTCACAGCTCAAACACTGCATTTTTCCCCTTTTTACAACAGTTTGCATGGCACCAAATGTGCTGTCCATTATGAAGAAGCAAAATACCATAGTAGCAGGGAATACGAATCATGCCACTGTTCCTGTGCGACATATGCGGATACCTCACTGACATTTATCTGGGATTCTTTTTTTCCCTCTATAATTTGGCCTCTGATTGTACTTTACTATATCATAGTTCCAGTACAACACGGTTCCTGACATGTGAAATCTTAATTTTCTTGGTAGTTCTCTAATATATTTTTTGTATGGCAAACTTCTTGCAGCTAACATGAAGAGTCTCAGTTTTCTTGTTGGGAGTGTACGTACATGCATTTTTTTGCTTTTAACGGAGTTAATTCTAATTTCTTATCATATACTCCATTTTCTTTCTGGAAAGCAGGAATCATTCATAGGTTTTTGTGGCAGCTTTAGAACTACACAGCTGTTTCTTTCAGAAAAAAAGATACGCTGAAATTACATAGTGTAGTTTATTCTAGCCACATCCTTTATTCCTTGATGTTGCTGTTCACAATACATATGTGTATTAACAGGATTTGTCACATTCATGTTAACGGAATTTTCCTAAAATACATTCCTCCTCCAACAGCTGACTTTTCCTTCCTTATGTGTTTTTCAGAAGCCATTGCTTTCAAAAGTTTTTATGTGAAGACCCTAGTGTACTAGCAATAGAATCACAGTTTTCTATTTCACCACTTCAAACTGTGAAAATGTTGGTAAGTAAAACTAATTTCATTTATCTATAGTAGTACTGGAATTACGTGAGAAGAGAAAAGAAGAAATATTTAGGGACATTATTTAAGGATTTATTAGGGGATTAAGGGGCACTCAATTTGTGGTGGGGACTTGCACTTTCTTAGAGTTCTCTGAGGCACCCAATATATCATTCTTACTGCACGGTCAATTGGATTATTGATTATAATTTATTCCTTTCAAACATCATGGTTACACAGACATTGAGATGATGTCATGCTTCCCTAGAAATGTTGCTACTAGTCTATACAGTCAAACAAGTGCAGCCCAATGGCAAAATCATACCAGAACAAAACTCAGTGTTAAACAGTCTGAGAAATATCCAGCATCAAATATAGTAAAAGCTAACTCTTGGGTGCAGTTCATTTCATCTGGATTTAATAAGAGTTTTCTCAAAGATTTTTAAAAAATTTAAAAGGCAGGGCTGAGTCTTATTGCTGTTTACAGCTCCTGCTGGTTTTTAGGCATTCTGAATTTGACAAGTTTCCCGTCCAGGGTAAAGTCATGTTGCAGGTCTAAAAGTAAAACAGTCATGGGACCTTGTCATATCAAGAAATTAGAGTTAAGTGGCATTGTAATCCAGAGCTCATCCAGAAAAGGTCAGATACAGATGGATGAATGGAAAGGAGGTTTAATGCAATGAGTTTTGAGGAACCTCTGTATCAGTATATATACATTTTTCCATGCAAACATTTGACATACCAGTTCAGTCTCTATAACATGCTAAGATAAATCCGTTTGCATTTGTACACATGCAAATACAAGTGACTCCAGAGAGTTTGCAGAAAGAAGCATGAATGAAGGTGGAGGTTTCTTTTTCATTTTTTGTAGAGCAGAAAGAGATCATGTGAAGGACCCCCAAGCATACAAAAAAATGTTCTGGTTTTCCCCCAACATACTTGCTATTGAGTATGAATTCAGATATGAACCAACATTACAGCAAAGTGCACAGAAATATGGTGCATCAATGTCTTCCAAAACAACTCAGTCTTTAGCAGAGTTGAGGTCTCCAAGGAAGTCCTGTTCACTGAATGCTTTCATTGCAGCATCAAAGACAGAGACATTAACAGAAATTGTAACACCCAGAAGTACTTTTCTACTCAGGGACCAGGTTGCCCACTTTGGATATATCAGGAGTGCTGATGATGTTAGTGTATCATGGGCTTCAATGTGGAATGCATGAAACATTTTTAACCAGGGACACAAAAAAAGATTATACATGAAAATATTCCAATTGTGAGAACTACCACTACCATGGACTTCTGGAGGGCAGACTTTGGCCTGTTCAGGTCACTGGTCGAGAGAGTCCCTTGGGAGACAGTCCTGAAGGACAAAGGGGCCCAGGAAGGCTGGACAGTCTTCAAGAAGGAAATCTTAAAGGCGCAGGAGCAGGCGGTCCCCATGTGCCACAAGATGAGCTGATGGGGAAGACGACTGGCCTGGCTGAACAGGGAGATTTTGCTGGGAGTCAGGAAGAAAAGGAGACTTTATCACCTTTGGAAGAAGGGGCAAGCAACTCACGAAGAGTAAAGGGATCTCATTAGGTCCTGCAGACAGAAAATGAGAAAGGCAAAAGCCCAACTAGAACTCAATCTGGCCATGGTCATAAGGGACAATAGAAAATGTTTTTACAAATATATTAAAAGAGAGCCAAAGAGAATCTCCATCTGCTATTGGATGTGGGGTGGGAACATGTCACCAAGGACAAGGACAAGGCTGAGGTACTTAATGCCTTCTTTGCCTCAGTCTTTAATAGCCAGACCAGGTATCCGCAAGGTATTCAGCCCCTGAGGTGGAAGACAGGGATGGAGAGAACAATAACTCACCCATAATTCCGGAGGAAGCAGTTAATGACCTGCTACACCACCAGGACACCCACAAGTCTATGGGGCCTGATGGGATCCACCCGAGAATACCAAGGGGGCTGGTGGAGGAGCTTGCCAAGCCACTCTCCATCATTTATCAGCAGTCCTGGTTAACAGGGGAGGTCCCAGAAGACTGGAGGCTTGCCAATGGGGGGGGAGGAGCTAGCAAAGCCATGCTCCATCATTTATCAGCAGTCTTGGTTAACAGGGGAGGACCCAGATGACTGGAGGCTTGACAACATGACACCCATCTGTCCTGATCCAATGCTGGGGGAGGTTTTGACACGATCCTGAGAGAGAGATTAAGACACAAATGAGATCAAGTGCTGTATACCCAAAACAACTTTTATTATCAAAAGTAAAAAATTAGTAGCGATAACTTACTATTAAAAGTAAGAAATTAGTAGCGATAGGACAGAATGGAATAAGAAGACAGAAATCAAGCAAGCATTCATGATAGACTTGCAAAGATAGTCACCACCATGGATCTTCAGCATCCCGGGGTCCAAGCTTCTCGATATTTCCATGGTGGGTGATCACGGCGATGCTTTTGGGATAGAGTTGCAAGGATAGTCACCACCATGGATCTGCGGCGTCCCGGGGTCCAAGCTTCTCGACGTTTCGGCGGTGGGTGATCGCGGCAGCGGCGGCGCGCGCACACGCACACCTGTCTTGGCAGCCCCTTTTATTCTCATTCGCAGGCTGCAAATTCCATGACAACGACACGTACTTGCCCGTCTGCACATGCGCATACGCTTCACGAGGCTCCAGCCCCGCCACTATCACGCAGCTATCGCATGACTCGATGGTGCACAATTGGGTCTTGTGGCACCAGTCGGAGGTCTCCATGGCCCTGCAGCCGCTCCCATCGCCAGCCGAAGGAATTCGCGCCCAGACAAACAGTCTTTGAGACAAATGCCCCACGGTTCAGTCTCTCATACCATCTACAAGAAGGGCCAGAAGGAGGATCCTGGGAACTACAGGCCTGTCAGCCTGACCTCGGTACCAGGGAAGATTATGGAGAGACCATAAAAGGTCTTTTCCAACCTTCATGATTCTGTGATTCTGTGACTTATGCCTGTTAACAGAGCTAACTCTATAATACTTTCAGTTCCTCTTTTTTTTTTTTTAGCATATTAAGATCAAATCTGTGGAGAATGAAAGTAACTAACTGGTATTGCTTGAACAGCTGACATGCATCGCTGATGGTATTCCCCAGTTACGTATAGAATTGCAGAATCACAGTAGGGCTGCAAGCTTTATATAATATACAGGACTCTGTCCAGCCTATTCTGTTACTTAAAACAGTAGGAAGAGCCAAATCTCTCAAATAACTAGACTTGATTAGAATAATCTTTCCCATAACAAACTACATAGAACACCCAATCTAGTGTTTTGTAACACTGCTTGATAAGCTCCCCACAAGATGCTTTACACAGAGTCAGTATTTGTGCCACTTACCAAACTAATCTCTTTGCTCTGAGAGTCATGCAGAGCACAGCTTATCAGTTTGTAACAATATTTTAACGAATATTCAGTAAATAAAGAGATGGACTGTGCACTTCAGTGCCAAAATGATATTACTGCATTCATTGAGGGCATTTACATATCTGCCTCAGTCTTCAGACAACTTTTAAGAATTTTCTTGGTTTTAAGCCCAGGTGGGCATTTGGGCACCAAAATTACATCCAGCATAAATAAGAGCTGGCTGTGTTAAGTCTTTGAAGTAAATATAGGTCTATCAGGAGTGGAGTCTTGTGACAACAGCCTAAAAGGTATACGAAGAAGACAAAAAAATTCTATGCCTAGAGGCACTGGGAACACCAGAATGTTTCTAGTTAATGGAATGCCCAAGCACAAGGCAGGTACCTCCTAGAGCCACCTCCTAGACTCAGTGCTCCATTTTTAGACTATCGTTAGTTTACATTTTTCTCTGATTCGTGGTTTCATGATCACTTCAGAATCACAAAACATCATGCACATGTGACTTTTATATTTACACATTTCACTTACACCCAGAAGAGCTACAGACTGAAAATTTCACACAGAGGCTTATAGGAACCTCAAGTACAGCATGGTAGACTTCGGGTCAGAAAGATATACAACAAAACAGTTCAGCAACAATCCATGAACTTATTTGTCCTTATTTGAGAATTGTTCTTATACAAGGAATAATGATAGGCCAGAACAGAAGGATGAAGCCTCCAAGCTGGCAATATACCCAT
The DNA here is from genome assembly GCF_000687285.1 of Phaethon lepturus. NCBI lineage: Eukaryota > Metazoa > Chordata > Aves > Phaethontiformes > Phaethontidae > Phaethon > Phaethon lepturus. The sequence goes on along the minus strand of NW_010552374.1, from coordinate 16,205 downwards.
GAAGGCAGGCAACTTTATCATTAATTAGTTCTCCTGCAGCATTATTTAGACTAGATATAAGGAAGAAATGTTTTACAACAAAGGTGACGAAACACTGTCCTGGATTGTCCAGAGAGGTGGTAAACGCCTCATCCCTGGAAACATTCCAGGTCAGGTTGGACAGGGCTCTGAGCAACCTGATCTAGTTGAAGATGTCCCTGCTCATTGCAGGGGGGTTGGACTAGCTGGCCTTTGAAGGTGCCTTTCAACTCAAACTATCCTATAATTCTATGATTATGCAATATAACTTGTCATACTATCCTGAGTAATGTTTTAACTGACAAATTAAAGATTTTTCCATGGCTAAACTCAGTCATTTTCTGTTTTCATTTAGCATTGGTTCAAAGGCCAAGGATAAACACTTTGCCTTTTCATGACTGATTTTCTTGGCAACTTCACAAGGCTGTTCTTGGGAAAGCTCTGATTACATTACTGGAAATACCCTGCACAGGTTTCTGTAGAAGGATCTTTTGCATCACACCTGTCCATTCTAGGAACTTTTTGACATGCAAAATAATTGGGGTGTTTTTTTTAAAAAAGGAAAGTCTAATTCCATTGCTTCTGTAGGCAATAGGAGTACTCCAGTTGGGGTATTTATGCATTTATATCTGACTGTAAAGTTAAAGGTTGTCACTCATGTCAAATATCAGAAGCCCAATTGCTGATGTACATTCCTACATTTAACCTTATCTTATTGCTATTTATTTTTTATATTGCAACTCTCTCATCAGGACCAAGATCCCTTTCAACATATACTTCACTATTATTTTTGGCTTATTTCTTCACACACATAACCAGTGTTAAATTACAGCACTTAAAACTACCCAGAAATGAAAAACATAAGCCAGGGTAAGGTAACTAGATGCCAAGAAGAGAAATGAGAGTTCATATATATTGCATATGTTGTCCATAGACAATTTCAGTGGGAAAAATCAGAATTCAGCCTTGACAATTTCTGAAATTTTTAGAAAGCAAACTTTTTTAAAAGTTTGCTTTTAGAAAAGCAACTGAGAACAGAACACAGTGTGTCCAACTACAGGCAGACATCAGAAACAGAAGAGACTTTACTTCAGCCAAGGTTTTAGAGATAAAGTGAAAAACATTAATTAAAACCATATGGCTGTCCAATATATCATCAATTATTCAACACTTTTTCAGAGTGTGCCAAATGACTAGTGTCTAAGAAGGGAAAAATCTTAGGATTTACAGGGCAGTGTACTACAGGGCAGGATAGGAGAGTGGAAAATGTGAATACTGCTCAATTCAGTAAAATTGAGACCAAACATCTAGCTTTCCCAGAGTATTCCTTATATTCTTACGGATGACACCAAGAAGGATACTCTGTAAGGATTTGTTCAATAACAGTCATGAAAAAAATATGAAGCAAGGGAATAGTCTCTCAAAATCTGGTGACAGTGGATTTTTCTGCATCTCACGGGAGTGAGCAGTCACCAGGAAGTTACTTCGAGGGTTGCTTGTATAAGCAGGCTAAAAATGCTGGTGTGCTAGTATGGTTGGGTACATCTACATGCTTGAGAGAGACTTGAGCTGCCCATGACCCCCACAGGGCCTCTTAGACAGACTAGGCTGCTTGGAGCAGCACGTTGTGACCTGACCTGTAAGAAATGGATCGTCAGCCGGGAAAACAGCCAGTATAGACAACATGTCAGTGAGAGGGAGAAAGGATCTAAACTCAAAGGACCTTGCCACTGCAGGAAGCCTTGCAAGATACCCGCATCTTTACACTAAAAAGGGCTAAGACAAGCAGAACAAAATGCTCATTCTGCCCCAAGAAGGATGAAACTTACAGGAAAATAAAAAAGACATTGAAAAAAGTTGTTGCAACTCTTGTCCTTCACTCCCTAAACTATGTTACCACTAAATTATATCTAAATATATAACTAATACATAGATAGTGCGAAGTACAGAGGCTAGTCAAGACTTCTTCAAAAAACCTTTCACCCTAAATGCTCAATGAATCTGACACCTGCCTTCCCAGCAGCATGAACCCCATAGCAAAGAGCCCCATGGCTGGCTCGGGGCCCTGGCCCCTGCCCAACGTGGGCAGCATGGAGGGCTGGGGCTCTGCCTGCCGCCCCCGGCGGGCTGGGGACGGGGCACAGTCCCCCACACTCGCTTGGCTTGAGCTCCGACAGCAGGATGAGTTAACGGGACAGACCGCACTGACTAATGCTGGCTTTTTGTCTCTTTTTCTAAGGCAGGCCAGCAGCCATTTTGCAAACACCCTGATCTCCAGGATTCACCTATTTTGTGTTGCATTGGCACTCCTACCTGTGAAGTGGGAGACCTTGAAATCGGGCAGGTTACTGCCCTTCTGTAGCCACTGGTTTTCCTCCCCACCACCTGGCTGGTTGGTGGGTTTGGCTGAAAAGTATTTCACCCCCTCAGGGGTGAGAAATAGAAAAAATAGCACAGCAGAATGGTGGGGCAAGGTTGGGCGTCTGCATGCTAGACACCTTCCCTAACCCCCGTGCTTTCTAGTGGTATCCACCTCTCAGGGCAATTTGCCACCAGCTCTTCAGCCAGACATCCTCACCAACAGCCAGGCAAATAAGCTGCACCTTCATCCCATGACTCAGATGACTGTTTCCAATCTCAGGGACCTGAGCTGCTGCCTTTTCTTCCTCCCCCACCACACCTTGCCCCTCGAGCTAGCATCTTCTGGCTCTTCTTGCTCCGGTACTTCTGCTGGAAGAAGACTATTGGGTCTTCTACTCCACTATTGGGTGAGCTCACGGCAGTGCCAGGCTACGTCCCGAGTGCTCTGTTCTTCACTGAAGGTGACCTGAAGCTGTTACTGTCCTAACCCATCCTTCTGCCTCGGACCTCACTGGAGAGGCAAGCACCTGGCTTGCTTGCCCTTAAAGCTCACACCAGCACCACAGTTAGCTGTGGGTGCCAGAGGAAAGTGGAGCTGGTGAGAAAACAAAGCAGCTGGGTAATCAGTTTAGGGAGGAGAATGGTCTGGTTGACACAATTGGTTAAGGCTACAAAAGAGCCTTTTCACAATAAATGTCTGCCACACTTTATTTCCTTAAACAAAGATCAAAATCATATCAAACACAAGTATTGAATGTTTCGTACAGCTTATAGCCAAAGTGAGCTCTTCCCCTCTTAAACTCGTTTGCCATTGCTCACTGTTCCTTTCCAACCTCAACTTCTTGTTGGGCTGTGCCGTACGGGCTGTGCCGTACGGGCTGCAGCAGCTAACGCTCTGCACATCTGCTGGTGTCTGCAGCGGCTTTCTGCAGAGGCTTGGTGCTTCAGCCCGGGCTTCCACACCCCACCTTCACCCTGCCAGCGTGCAGCCACCTTCTGCTACGTGCACCGTACCAAGGACCCTGTGGCCTGTGCTGGACCCTGCAGACCCTCTGGGACCCTGCTCAGGGCAGGCATGCTGTAGCCAGAATGGTGGTAAGGGGAAAAACTCTCCTTAATTCCTACTGCATCTGCTCCTGATTAATCTTTTGCCACTTGCCAATGTGCAACGCAACGCTAGACACTTTCAACAGCATCTGCAACTAATAGTCACAACTGGGCCTGGTAAAAAATGACTAACCGTGCTGTTGCCAAGTGCCCCACTGTCAGACAGGCACCTTTTGATCCGCTGTACTGTCCCTGGACCATTGTCAGTTGTTCTCACAGAGAGCAGACAGATTTTTTTAACCTTTTTTTCTAAACACAGGCTTTTAGGATGTTCTGAGCTTCAGGTAGGGTCAGATGTGGAAGTGACTCTCATGACAGACTGTCTCCTAGCCATACGGACCTAGCATCCGTCACTGAGATAGCCATGGCACAGCTAACTCATTTAGATTTGCAGTTATCAATAATAATAATAATTTTACTATTTTTATTATTATTCTTCCTTCTGTCCCTGTGCCATGTTATACACATACCTGCCTTTCTACTCAGTGCATGTCTTCTTAAAAAAATGCCCACCATTTCCCCTCTCTGGGAAGAGGCTCAATGTGTCTACAGTTCTCTCTCCTCTTACTCAAAACATTTCCTTTCTTGTCTTTCATTTGAAATGCCAACATTTTAAACTACTTTACTTTGCAATAACAGGCAGAACAACAAAGTGTGGCCATTTGCTGCATGGGGCTAATAGATACTGTCAGACAATCCATCAGCTTATAAAAATCATATTTATCTGAAACTGCTGGTTATGCTA
>NW_010552374.1:11305-11943 GCF_000687285.1 Phaethon lepturus | reverse complement strand
TTAATCTGCATCCCACTTCGGGGCTTGGGGTTTTTTTTTTTCAGCAAAATGAATAGCCTACTCTCTCCTAATTGCTATTTCATCAGACATCTATTTGCCCATTGCTATGACTGCTTGGATCAAACCACAGAATACACAAACTTCCCAGCAGCCTTCCTGTGTGTGAGCTACAATGCACAAATCTCTTTGACATTTCATGACTGAGTAACATATTGAATAAAGTCTGTTCCAAGCATAACCAATGTCTTAGTTTTCTGCGGGCATAAAAGTTCCACTGGACACGTATCAGAGCCACCCTGGGAAATGGTTAGGTAGTAGCATTGAGAGCTATTTTACACAACTTCCCAAATTTTATTTTACTTCCCTTCCCACTCAGAGTTTGACCTCTTTGATACAGGTTAATACCATTCTGTGACTGGCTAGTACAAAATCTCCATGTGAATACCTTTCTACACTAAGCCTCCTAAATTCACCTATGTCCCAACTCTTCCTATTTGTAATCTGTTGGGATTATGAGCTGCATTTGGCTTTGGAGCACTATGCTGAAATTTACAATATTAAGATTAATTATTCTCCACTGCAATGAGCACATGATTCACTAAGGCACAGTTCTGGACTGTTCCTCATTTCACATGAGC
>NW_010552374.1:0-11274 GCF_000687285.1 Phaethon lepturus | reverse complement strand
TGTCCTAGTAAATCAGCTGTTAAACAACAGCTGTTAAATTTAAGACTTTGAAATAGCTACAGCATTTTACACACATATTTGTAGAGCTAAGAAAAATGATACAACTGGGAAAAGCAGGCTCAGGCCACACAATCAGTCTTCAGCGTTTTCTAGGTGACAGAGAGTTAAAAACGTAAGTATTTCCGAGGGTTTTGCATTTCTAGCCTAAGGTTAGAAAGTAGGTTGTGTTTGTGTCCCTGTTAGCTTTCCTGCTTCTTTCTGACTATTCCTAATTTAATGAAGAAACATAGCTGTCCTACCCCCCCACTTTGCCTTTGTCCTTATGCCATCACAGCTACAAGAGCACAACTGCAGATTAGAAATTAGATTAGAAAAGTAAGGCAGTAACTCCAGCACGTTAAAAATGGTATGCTGACCTAAATGTTCCACTAGGTCATTTAAAAAAAAGACCCCTCCTACTACCTGACCTCAGATAATTTCTTTTTTTTAAATTGCTGTTATCAGATGACTGTGTGTTATGATCCTAAACCACTTTCTTATCAGCTGATTTTGCTTCTCCTTTTTGTTGGAACCATTACATGTATCTAGAGAACACAGCAAGTCAAAGCCACAGCTGTTCATGACGGTGGGCATGAGAAGCTGATGAATGAATCCAAAGCCTTTCCTTCCCACGTGAGCAACAACTGCAAGAACACAATCAGGAAGATCAAGTGATTGAGTACAGAGATGAAGATGATGATATGGCATGTATGGGACAGGATGGCAACAGTTCAGCATAAATTTAAAAATGGACTCTTGAGGGACGATGAGGAAGATGAGCTCGAATAGGATGGAAGTTATTCAGTCAGTGCTTTTGGCAGGATTCACATGACAGCTTGGATGAGAAACCTGCTCCTAAGAGGCAGCGGGAAGACTGCATGATTTTATGCTGTATGGGTAGGGTGAAAATGTCCATGTTCTACAAGATGGCAGATAATTGCCTTGAAGAGGTCTTCTTGAGAAAACAACAACTAACTGATGGATAACATTAGAAGGACATGGTATGAGGAAGAGAATTGTGAGAAAGACTTTTTTTTTTAAGTAGCATTTTAAAAACAGTGGTCAAGGGTGCCCGAACTAGAGGCCTAGAGAGCCATGCCAATTTTGCAGTGTTTTCAGTTAGAACTGAACTGTTTTCAATTAGCCTGCTGAGAGTGCACAGGGAGACCAAGAAGAATCACAAACTTTATACAAGCTCTTGTCCAAGAGCTACTGACTCAGAGGGAATTGTTCATTAGCCATTGACTCCTCTGGAGAAAGTTAGTAGAAAACAGTGCAACCAAGGGAACCAATAATAAACGCACACAGAACACATCACAAAAGTATCTGAAATACTGCTTTCTGGTTTATGGACTTCATGTGACTATGCTTTTTACACTGTCCTGAAAAAAAGCTAGAGAAATTCAAATCTACAGCTGTTCAAATCCACAAATCCTGATCCCATAAAGCCAATGCTTTTTCTGTCTATCCTCCTGCCTTCTCCAGCTGCCATACTGAGCAAGATGTCATGAAGGAAACAAATACATTTAAAAACCAAAACTGTTTCACAAACTTTTCTTCATCGCAATGCCTTTTTCTTTTTTCTTCTTTCCACACCCTGTAACCCTTTCTTTGCTATTTTCATTTATCCATGGAGTTTCCCAAGCCGTAAGCTCTTTAGCTAGTTCGATTTTCTTTCTCCTAGGAAATTCTCTCTCCTTACTCTCTCATTCATAATGCTCTTTCAAAATCTTGTAAATTCACATCTCCTGCACAGTTCTACCACCAACTCATCTCTCATATAATCCAGTAATCTGATTTCAAAGGCAAGTGTAGGTTACCAGTGCTCTTTATCCTCTTTCCAATGGAGTGTATGTAGAGAGGGAAATTTTCCTCTTCTGTGACTCTATTCTGAAGTTTTGCTAGCAAGGAAGTGAAGGAAAGTACATTGTAGGAGTCACAGTCGAGGTGCCTTGAGGACCAACTCTCCTTCTCCCACAGGGAAGTCCCTAAAGCAGACTACATTTTTGCAGTACACCATGCAAGTGCCTCCGGGTCTTGTATGACCATCATAGGACTTCTGGCTAAGGACTCAGGCTGGAATTCAAACCAAAGGGAGCAACGAAAATATAAAAACTCAACTATGTAGTGTCCTGGTTTTGGTCAGGATAGAGTTAATTTTCTTCCCAACGTCTGGTACAGTGCTGTCTTTTAGATTTAGTATGAGAATAATGTTGATAACACACTGGTGTTTTCAGTTGTTGCGAAGTAGTTGTAGTGCTTATACTGAAGTCAAGGACTTTCCAGCTCCCCATGCTCTGCCAGAGGGGAGGTGCACAAGAAGTTGGGAGGGGGCACGGCCAGGACAGCTGACAGCCTGGCCAAGGGGATATTTCACATCATGTAACATCATGCTCAGTAGATAAACTGGAGTTGGCTGCAGGGCGGGCGGCAGGCATCGTTGCTCAGGGACAGGCTGTCAATCACCGGGTTGTAAGCCGTGGTTGCACTGTGCATGACCTGGATTTGTATCTTCCTTTATCAGTATTATTATTATTTCCTCTTTCTTTGCTGTCCTATTAAACTATTTTTAGCTCAACCCGCAAGGTTTTTTTTCCATTTCTCTCCCCCATCCCACCTGGGGCGGGGGCGAGCGAATAGCTCCGTGGTGCTTCATTGCCAGCTGGGGCTAAACCACAACAGTAAGTTACCGTAGAAACATTTCAAAGGGATTTTGAGACATTTGGTTTTCTCATGACAAATGACAGGTATTTCAAGAGAAATATTTATTTGCATTAAATATAGGGGGAAGGGAAGGAAAAGTACATTTTCTTTACTGTTAACCATAGATTTTTCAACTACCCTCAACCTAAAAAAACGTAAGCGTGGTTTCAAGCATGAATTTGAAGGAATAACCAAACATGCAACCTGATGAGGAACAGACAGGTGTTTTGAGGGTTCAGAAAGACTTCTGAATAGGAAGACTAAGAAATTTTTTCCACTCTGACTCTTTTTTTTTTTCTCTTTAGTAGGTACATGGCAATACCAAAGATGCTAGGATTAGGAATTGGGTTTTAAAAACTCATTTGAAGTCTGGAATCAATTTAATACAAATTATTGTAATAGCAGTATTACCTTTTCAAGAACATGCAGACAGATACATAAAGTATCCCTTCTGCAATCAAACAACAGATGACTGAAGATTGTGGCTGTACATACATATTTGCAATAAACTAGATATATTTTTAGATATTGAGATCCAAAATCAATAGTAGATATCATATGCACGTTAACTTCTGCTCTCTTTCCATAAAACGGAAAGATAAATGTTTATATTGTGCCTCATTTATATTACCTATTCAGCATCTATATAAGCACTTGTCTTTTTCATGAAGAGTTTGGGTTCTACACTTCTCTAACAAGCAATATGTTAAACTGTTCTTCCTCAGTTTTTTCCTTGACTTCCTCCATCCTTGCTCACTGCGTGTGCCATGACCAAAATGCCCCAACCAGTTACGTTGCTGTGTCCTTCCCCCTCTTTCTTGCCACTTAGTATCATCTTCAATTCCAAATTTTCTTTTTTTTTCCTGGTCCTTATGCAAAAGACCAGTTCCCTCACCTAGGTTCTCATTAGGAAACAAAAATGCCAAATACAAATCTTACTGTATTCATCGATTGCATTGAATTGCGAGTTCCTCTTTCACTTACGAATCTTAAAAACGTGGGAGGAGGAAACTAACTGCAAACTTAAAAACATAAAAGATACTAAGCACTTGGCTATTCTGAGACAAAAACAAGATGACAAAATCAGTGCCCAACCATTATAGATCGATACGTATCAGTTATGTGCTTAATTAGACAACTGCCATTGTTAGTAACGTTTTTACAGTTCCAGCCCATTTAAAAACCAAAAGAGGCCACAAATCTACCCAAATGATCCTCTAGAAGAGTGGATAACATAAGTTTTCCAACCATCACAGTAGCAAGTATGGCCGCCTTCATATTAGGTTTTTGGTTTTGTTTTGGTGGGGTTTTTTTTACCCTTCTTCTCCCTTCAGAAAATACAACCATCTGTGGGGAAAAAAGGTTATACCTCTACACAAAGCATATTCATTACAAAAGACATCTGAAGGCATTCTGGTATTTTTTAATTTCACTTTAATTCCAGAAGAAAACTAGTAGAAAATCTAGATGCTTGGAAATTATACTGCTGAATGTTAAGGAAGCGCCCTGAACAACATAGATACTTGAGGATTTTTCTCTCTTAAATCCGTACCTCCAGTCTGGGCAATCTGTTGTTAAAACTACAATTTCCGACAGATAACCAGCCTACACTGAAGAGTCACTCCACTGCATGAGACAAAAAAAAGCAACCCTTACTACATACACCACCACAACATGTCACAGTCTTTCTCCATTGTAACTTCAGTGATGCTAGACAGAGGTTATATAAGGGTCTACATATCAACAGCTGCCAAGAGTGAAAGTATGAGAGGAACTTTCTACCAAAAGGGATCAGAGCCACAATAACGTGTTTCAAGATACAGGTTTGACTCTCCTTCAGCAGCAGCAGCAAAATCTTTGCCCTGACCTAGACGATAACAGTTGAAGAAGAACATAGGAGAAGAACGCAACTTCTTCCATCTGAATCCTAGAAGAAACAAGAAATTTTGAAAAGTTTTGAAAGAAAGTGTATAGACAAATCGGTTCATAGATTTCAGGTCATGAATTCTAAGGCTGTATCACCCGTGAGTTCTCACTAAAGCACAAAAGTCCCCAGTGGGGCCAGTTTACAGACACACTAGGAAGGCTGACACACTAGGAAGGTTGAATAAGATCTCACTACTCTTTTCTGTCAGTCTGGCTTTTTAGGCAGTCACCCCTACAAAGCTTTGCTTAAGACCAAGACAACTACCTGTGATAAGCATGGCAAAGCAAAGGAAACTATGACAAGAAGGATAACTTTGTCAATTACAGTTCCTTTATTAATGGTACAGTGCAGCAACATGAACTGAAATAAATAGTTATTTGTGGATAATACAAAAATATAACCCTTCATAAAATTTATACTGTGCTAGGAATTATGTATTGAGCTTAAATGGTTGACAAACAACATTTTCTCTTAAATAATGTAATGTATGAAGCCAAATTAATGTAATAACATTTTCTCTAATTTGAAGACAAACATAAGAAGAGCAGTTTATTAGTTCAGTGTATCCATACATCCTCAGCCAAGATTTGAGAGCAAACTGGGAGTTTTTCAAGTTTCCCTTTGCCACTGTTCTCTATCAATAGCGCAGTGGTTCTACAACCAAACAGTGAATTGAATTTTCAATAGTAGCATTTATTAGCAGATACATAACAGCATTATTCAGACAACGAGCTTAAGGCACCATGGTTTCCACAATGGACACATGACATTACAACAAAACACAATTTTAAAGGCAGATATGAGTGTTAAGCTACAGTACCATGATGAACAACAATCTATTCTTTAAATATATTCTTGATAATATATTCAGTTGAGTAGAGTGGCTTTTGCTTATTCTTTTAAAAAAAAAAGTAAAATACAGGATTTTGACATTACTGCAATCTCAAGAATGCCTTAAACCTTTGCAAAAAAAATTCTTCCCTTCATCCCTCTATTTTTAAAATTTAAAAAAAAAAATCTGTCACTCTTGCAAGACAATTCTGTTACAGACTTTTTAGAAATACAGTCTCCGCCACTAAATTATTTTGTGCTCCTTTAAAAGAAAGTATATCTAACTGCTGTTACCACCCTCCTCCCCAATTCTGTATTCCGTCTGTCCCTGCTATCAACAGCACTGGTCAACAATTCATTTAAAATAAATCAAGTTTCTCTTGAAGTTCTACAGAGCAAACACTAGTCCTTGATTTGCTCGAGACCTCTTCCTTAGTAACATCCCATGACATTGGCTAAAAGTTAACATAATATGAAGTGGAACTAACATCCTGACAGCACCTGCCACAAAGACCCCAACACTACCTTTTTAAAACTCTCTTAAACCCTAGAGTGAAAAGTAGGATTTGACTAGGATAGGACAGGGAGTAAATTCATAAAATTTCACTACAGAAATTGTGCGTTCCAAATTGTACACGGTAGTTCAGACACAGAACTACAGTCGAGACATATCCATAGAACCACTCTGAATTGCAGAATATGTTCCAGCCCCATCACAAGCCGACGTCAAAAGATTATGAACATGGCAAAGTCACTGCAGCTTACCTAGTTCCACTCACCAAGTAGGGGATAGAAAAATTTATAAGAAGGAAAAGAGTAGATTTGGAATCATACATTACATACTTTAAGAAGTTATTTTCCAAATTACTACCAGTTCTGACAATACTGCTTCCATTTACCTATCCCTACATTTCAGAGTAGGACCAGCTGCAATTACTTGTAATAAATGACCAATACCAATTATAGAGTTGATATATTATTCCATAAATCCCCAGAAGCTTTCATTTGTGTATTGATCTACTTGGTCAGCCAAAACCTTGGCTCTTGTCTGGCACCTGGTGCGAAGAGTTGATGAGATTCTTCTGTGCTTCCAATAATGTCAATCTTGAAGTCAGCCATTTTATTGCCAGGGTACTGAATAACCCCAAGGTCTCCCCATTTTCCTATGACAAATGCTAGCAGCACATAAAATGTCAAGTTGCCTTTCATTACTTGTTTTGTCTTAAAGCCCAATGAGCAGAAGTCTTGTTATACTGTTTCTGCAACTATTGTGCCTGATCCTTTAAAGTTTATCAACTTTCACACTGTCATTAATTTCCTGAATTTCAGTGACACACTTCCTACTATGAACTACATAGGTTATGTGTTGTCATATGTACAGTTAACCATGACGTAGTGTATCTCGGACTCCAGTAACTCAATAAGCAACAGTGATTTCCTCTATTTCAAATAAACTTAAAATAAATAATTTGAAATTTAAATTTCAATTAAAATAACAGCTTCAACCATGACAGCTGTGTAGCATATAAAAAAATAAGAACTATAGAGAATTAATCCTGCTATTGTCATCTAATCATTGGCTTCCTGCACCACAGGAAATTTCTAACTACATCAACAGCAAAATTTTCTAAGCTACTAGCTAAAATCCAAATGTAAGAATGACATAAAACTAGGAAAAGACGTTGGAATAACATTCTGTATGTTAAAAACAGACATTCTTCACTTAAATGAAGCATCCATACCTCAAGGTCAGAAGAGGGCATGATTAACTTTGGTCATGTTCTGCATGTGCTCAGATCTCTAAATAACTGGTAACTTTAGAATACACAATTTATCTGTAAGGACTAAAACAGCCTTCTACTCCTTTTGCATGACTGAGTTAATGATCAATGAACACAAGGAAACCAAAATCATTTTGTATGGTTGGTTCCACCCTCTGTTACCTAAACGAACATATGACAACACAGTACCTATAAAACCAGTGCAAATACAAAAGCTCCATACAGGGGAAGGAAAAAAAAAAAAACCCCAAACACAGAAAGAAAAGAAAATAAAAGCAGCATGAGTTTGCTCAGTGGTTGTTCACTAGTTTGCCTTCTGGCAGATGAAAGAAGTTATCTTCTTTGAGTTTAAGATGTTCTGGTAAATCTAGCTGTCTTTTTGCTTCTTCAATGTCTTCTTGAATTGCTGAAATGAGCGCCTCTGAAAAAGAACAGGGATATTTAAAAGTTGGTTTGAATTCTGAACATATAATAGCAAGTGCAAATAAGGTGTACTACAGAATACCAGACAACAATCGCAGAATTAGAATATAATTATTACCATGAGGTTTGAATAGCAAAATTCTTTGGGTTTTGGGGTTTTTTTTTTAACATGCCAGAGTTGCATTTTTCACCATTATAAGCACTACCCTCTCCTTGTTCCAAAAGACATTTTAGCAAAAGATCAACAGTTTCATGAACTGTTTCAATTCTAATAGGAATGCATTTTAAAAAGAAATTAACAGACTAGTCTGATCCTTTTACAACAAGCCCATGATTAGTCCTCCCAATTTACTACTCAGACAAGTGACACAAAACCACAACTTTTTACTGTGATACATTGGAAGATGTGGGGATGTGTTTCTGGTGCTTTTGTTTTTTTTTATTAAACTTACTTGTACATTTAGCTTATGAAAAACATTTTTACTGAAATTTCAAGGTTAAGAGATAAAACATCTCATTATGGAAAGACAGACAGTAAAGACACGGTACTTGCATGAATAAGACAAATAACAGACTAGTTTGAGGGAGACTTGCAATACTGACCTAAGGAATCAAAGTTTTTTTCCGGTCGAATATATCCAGTTATGACTATACTAAGAATTTCTCCATAAAAGTCTTCTTTGAAGACGTGGATAATATGTGTTTCCTAAAGGAAGAGAAATAAGTTGGAATTTACGATAAACTTTGAGATTATTTCCTTCACTGTAAGGATTTACAGCTAATATCCCTAATCCAAATTCTCCCCAACACATATCAATAAAAGGGACATTCAGTTTAGCACGTATAATGCAAGAGTAAAAGGCTGAGGCTTTTGCGTATGTTAGGAAGGAGAACTGCACTTTACATGGAATTTAAGGAAAATTTCTCACTTAAGAGTATTCTGATAGCCAAAACAAAAAAAGGCAAGAGAAATGCTTCACCACTTCCTGGAGGGAAGATTTCCAAGGCAGCAAATCACAAACAAAGCTTAATGTTTCATCGTTAAGTTGACACATCCAAATAACTAAGAAGATTTTGATTGAAATAGTTGGCTTAAGGAGAGTTTTAACCACCAGCTCACATAGGAATTGAATGATAAAACTCAAAAAGGAGCAAAGGCTGAGACAGAGTTCCATCTTACGCTCAAAACCATTTTATGCATGTCTCTGTCTTTAACATAGGCCTACCCATAGCATATACCAGCAGAGATATCAGATGGAAAGCTTTCGACTATTTGCTCAGAAAAGTTACCTGCAAAAATTTTAAAAAGCACACATTTGTGTAATACAAGCACATTACGGAGTCTTCATACAATTAGAGTCTTAGAAGCAGAGATTCATGACCAAATAAAAGCGTTTTAAAGAATTAAAACAGTTCTGCAGGACTCGGGAAAAACACCAGTACCTCACACCAAGAAAAACACAGTTGTCACAGCTCAGGATTTTAACTCAACTCCTCCATCCTATTATTATGTACCTTCAAATATTTATTCTGTATATCAAGCCACAGCACCTCAGGTATGGATTTCATCATTTAAGAGAAGAATTAATAGAAAATCATTATAAATTAAGATGCCCCACCATCTGTTATTTGAAATGCAGATAGATTGCAGAGAACAATAGATTAGTATGTCCCCGCTCATGCTAGAGCTCTCATAACCAGTAAATTCAATGCATTTATCAAGCTTATGTTTAGTTAGTTATCAGCACCACAAGCGACCACCATTTCAGAAATATCGTTAGAAGTTTATTTTGGAAGCATTTAAGTAATGATGAAAAAGAAAGAAGAAAATAAACTTTATTCACCCACAGCTGCATACTCACTGGCTATTGAGAGTATCTTCTTTTCAGAATACAAACATAAGATACAGATACCAAATAAATTTCTAAGAGCAAACAAAATTTCTAGATCTCATTTATGGATCAAATTCTGCTTATCTTATTCAAATTCAACATCTGGCTCATTTGTTATAATAAAAACCCACACACAAAGTAAAATTCTTACCACTGATTTCTTAATATTCTTATAAAAAGGATTCCATCCTATGCTCAAAACCATTTTATGCACATCTCCATTTCCAACACAGGCCCAGCCATAGTATATACCCGTAGAGATATCTGAGGGAAAGCTTTCAACTACTTGCTCAGAGAAGTTTGCTGCAAAAGATTTAGGAAGTGTAAAGTTTGAGTGACTTTGTGTAAGTCAAGGACATAACAGAATCTTCAAACACCTAAAAGCCAAACTCTGTCTACATACTATTTACACTCATAACACTGATGATGATAAGAATGATGCAACGTGCCATTTGGCAAAGTATAGAATAAAAAACAGCTTCATGAAATTCAGTCAGTCCACGTGGTAATACCAGAATTATCACGCTTCTTATGCATACTATAATTTATAGTTATACACATTCTCTTCTGCGGTAGTAATTAATAAACATGTAATATATCGAGTCAGAATGCATTTCACTCTTAGGATAAATTAGGATCACAGCTTTAATATGGTGAAAGGGGGGGAGGGAATCAAGCTTCTGCACTATAAAATAACATCTCAGAACTATTTACTTGTTAGTAAAAGGATTACTTATGAAATAAAAA
This sequence comes from Phaethon lepturus, assembly GCF_000687285.1. Classification (NCBI taxonomy): domain Eukaryota; kingdom Metazoa; phylum Chordata; class Aves; order Phaethontiformes; family Phaethontidae; genus Phaethon; species Phaethon lepturus. Next base: position 931 of record NW_010552374.1, on the reverse strand, counting down.
TTGTAGAGAAAAATGAAATTAGGGTTTAGTTACCTGTTAATTTTGTACAAGTTGCCTTTCAGAGATATCTGTGGATTTGTGGTATTTTCTTTGAAAAGAATGCATCTACAGTAAAATAAATTCCCTTCTGACTGAACCTAGCCTTCTTTCAAAATTATCCTACTTCTACTTCCCATGTGAGTAAATCTTCTCATGCAAGACATCCAAGTTGGTTTGAAAGAACTTATGGTTACTGAATTTTTATCATCCCTCCCCTATTTCCTGATACCAATACCACATTTATACACAATCAAGAGAAGAATGCAAACTTATTAACACACGTTGTCAGAAATCCAGCACCTCAATATTGGTCTGACAAGAGTGGTGCAACAAGACTGCTGACTTCAGTATCCGTTTAAGACACGCCAAAAATCACTTGAATTACGCGTCTATCTGTATTTAGCCAACTGAAACAGAGACGAGCAATTGGAAAATATATGTCTTCGCAGGCCAAGTCTACCTGCTCTGTTTGTTAGCCTCTGCATTATTCCCCTTGAACTTCCTTCCTTACAGCTATTCCCAATGCCTACTCCCTTTCTTGTTCTGATCTGAGGTTTATGTGAACGGGTATTTTCCAAGCTGCCACATCACAACACCGTGCATGTGATCACTTATCTACATCCTGTACATCATCACGACGATCATTAGATGATTAAACGAACAAAAAAAACACGACTGAAAGAAATCGCTTAACAGAATGGGGGTAAAAATAACACAAAAGAGGGCACGAGACTCTCAGCAACGTAGAAAAAAGAAAAATTGCCAGAAAAATGCAAACACGGAACAAGCTAAGCCTGTTTACAGAAAGAGCAAGTCACGCCAGCAGCGCAATGCCGCGGGACGGCTGGGTGTCTCCCGCTTCCAAACGCGCCGAGTCCCCAGCCCCCGCCCC
>NW_010552373.1:44012-48512 GCF_000687285.1 Phaethon lepturus | reverse complement strand
ATCGATCCAGCCTGTCCAGATCCCTCTGCCCGAGTCTTTGTCTTTACTCTGGTACAAGCATCTCTTGGTACAAGGGCTTTTGCTCTTTTTTTTTCAAACTGTTACTGAATCTTAAATGCTTTAAAACAAAATAAACAAAAAGAATGCAAGTGTATTTTTAAAGCAATAGACTATTTAGGCATAACCTTCAAATTACTTTTTAATAATTATTTTGATGTTTTAATTGTGCCTAAACCAGTACAGAAAATATACTTTCTGTTTTTGAAATTGAAACAATTTCATAGGGTGTCTCTGAAATTGGTTTTGATTTTTTTTTCACAATCTTGTTAAAATAAATGTGGTGGGAAGCACTTTAAACATGAGAAAACTAAGCAAAATGAGTCTACATGTTAATGAAACATGCTTCTATTTCTGTTGCATAACATGGTGAAAATGGCAGTTCTTACATTACTGTCACAAGAAAATGAGATGTTCCTACTTGCATCACAATCCTAAAAGCTACAATTTTTATGCGTATGAATAATTTTCACAGATGTCTGGTAAATAGTTTATAGAGAGTCCTTGATGAGTGAAGATACTGAGCTATACTGCGATGTGGCAGCTAGCTTCCAAGGTGATGCAATTGACTTTTAAGATGTTGAAGTTAAGAAGTGCTTATAATTGTGCTGGGGATGGGAGGAGGATCTTCAGGGATGTTTATAACTGAACTTTTTTAAACATGGGATTTTTTTTTTTTTTCTAAACCACCCACTGATACTCAAGATTCTCATTTCCCATTTGTACTCCAGGGAATTTCCCTAAGACGTATGACGGTAAATCTGCTTTGCTCTCCTGTATTAGAAGCGAGACCAGGGTGGTTTTATTAGCTTTGGTTTCAAGCAGAATCTTCTCCTGTTTTGTTGTTATCCATCCACCTTTTGACCTTATAAGAAAAAGCCTGGAAATAGCCAATTTAAAATGACGATGAGGGTCATGTTGTTTTTTAAGGAACTACTTCAAAGAATGGAGAGAGTTGGGAAAAAGATGATGGGTTCTGACTGCTGAGGCTGTGTGTTTTCTTAGAATATGGCATACATGAAGAGTTACTCATTCTTCCTTTTCCCTAACTCCCTGTATTGCGTTCTTCCACCTGTGCTTGTTTCAGGGACTCCCTCTGACCCCTCCTTTTGTCACTCATTCGGTGTAGCATTCATCTTTTTTCTTCTTTCTGCTATATGTCAGTGAATGACCCCATTTCCACATGTGGTATGGGATACATAAATGACTTAACATTAATAAATGTTATTTATTAATTGTCTTATTAATTATCTCAACTCCACTGAGAGTGAAAGAGGGGACTTGCACATGCAGAAACTGTGACCTCTATGCTTTCTGTGTAATCAGTCATTAGCCTAACTGAAGCTCAGACTTAAAATGATCATATGTTGGAAGAGCTAGTGCTGGATCTGCTGGTGAGCTTTGCTTGTGCTTGATTAATTTGGACTGTACAAGCTTAAATAGACCCACACTAAAACAAGGAGTTTAGCCTCAAAGTGCTCTTGGGCATGTACTTGAAATTAATTTGGGTGAATGATAGGTGAGCTGACTTGAGTGCAAACTCAGGTCTTGTTTTATTGGGTATGTAAGAGAAAAGAGAGACAAAAGTTTCTATTTAGTTGTATGAATGGAGTTTCTAGCAAGGAGACTTTTTAACTTTTCATTTTTCCAGCCTGATGAGGGGGTGCTGGAAGCAGTATGGCCTGCGTCTAGGGTATACCGTATATCCCCAGATGCCTTCGAAGAAACCTTTTTTTTTTCTTTCTGCATATGGCTAGTATTTCCCTTGCTATCTGAGGATGCCTTAGGTTTATAGGAGGATGTTAAAGGTTAAAGTTGCAGATTGGAATTCCATCAATTTGTGTGTAAAATCTTCTTTCGCCGTGGAGTTATTTCTTAGTAGATGCCACTGGCTGTACCTATAGATGGATGCTTTTACTGTAGAAGTACTTCTTTGCAGCCTTTATAAATACCACTGAAAAAGCATCGATCAGATAATGAAATACTTTCATACAGGAATAGATATGTGCACATGGCATTAACTAGGAATAGCTGTTTCTGTTTAAATTTGTGTTCTTCCTTGTATTTGAAAATTGATTAGTATCGGATAGATTTTTTTGTTCTTGTTTTCCTTGGTCAAAGAAGTACAAAATTCAGAATAGCTGAAACAGGACTTGAAAGTTGCAGTCTGCAGACCTGCAAAATATATGAGATGTAGATGCAGATACCTCTTGTAGTTTTGGCTGAATGTTAGGAATCTAATGTGGTGGCAGAGGATAGGAAATCCTTGGGTTTATCTATGCAGTAATTGTGGGCGTATTTGTTTTTTAACTGGTCTACATTATGGATAATTAAAAGGTTGATACAGCAATACAATGTGTGATACATCATACAAATAGTCATGTCTGGCAGAGTGCTTGGCTGGGCAGTGCACAGCATGGATGCTTTCTTCACACTGATGTTTTTAGTTTTTTATTTTAGTGGTTTGCTCTAAGGGCCAAGGGTGCTATATAGAAAAGTAGATAATGACATCATTAGTTCTGCTGATTGAAAGAGTGGACTCAGTGGTATGTCATGAAGAGAGGCTGCCCTTGGGAAAATATTTCTTAAATGCTTTCGTATTTCAGTAGTGCTGGAAGTACTGCCTTAAATGTGTGTTTGAACTAGACTGATGTGGGTTCCCTTACCCATGGTTTCTCAACCTGTGGTCCCTGTGTACACTGGTTGTAGTCAGAAGCCGGGAAGGCACATAGTCCTGTCTAGTTAGGGCAAAGACATACAGCTGTGGGCAGGCTGTGTAACTCCTTTTTAGGTTTATAAAATTAGGATGCTGTAAGGATGAGTTAGTTACTAAGTTAGATCACTGCAAGGGTGTTAGCATGACCTATAACACAACTATAAGACACAGCTATGCTCAAGTTCTATTACTGATCTTTGTTTTCTTTAAGGTATGTTTTGACTGCGGAGCAAAGAACCCTAGCTGGGCAAGCATAACATATGGAGTTTTTCTCTGTATTGATTGTTCAGGGAGCCATCGATCACTTGGTGTTCACTTGAGTTTCATTCGGTAAGTGTTCTGTATATTTTTATGATAAAAATTGCATCTTTTAATGTTTCTGTTTGTTCAGATACCTGCTCAGAGAGGAAAACCCATTCTTCTCTCAACTACTGATTCAGACCTTTTTAATGTTTGTATTGGCTCTGATGTATCTGATAGCTGCTTGGGAATTAGGTAAATAGGTAGAATTTGGCCGAATTTGTACCATGCACCCATTCCCGTAACCTGCTTGTTGTGTTAGTAATGCACATTTGTTGGCAGTTCTGTTTCTACACTGAAGATGATAAAAATGAAGAATGGAGTAAGCACGCTGAAGTGTTTTATTATCCCTCCAATTCAAGACTTAGGCAAATATTAGTTTATTATCTTCAACAGTGTAACAGTGTATTGATAATAAAGATAATATGACCCCCTAGCAAGCCAGTTCAGAGAACTAAATAGCATTTTGTCAGCTTTCCTTCCTGAAGTGGTTCATGATGGTATCACCTGAGTGCTAGTACTGGTGTAGTGTAAAGGGCTACCCCTTTTGGCAGATCTTTAGCTCAGTCAATCAGTTGGTGCAGTAAATTTGCACCCTGAGCTCATCACGTTTCAAGTGAGTATCCTAACTGATGGCCTGTGAGCCTTTTTGGCCTAATAAATAATTACATATTTGAAATGTAAGGTTCTGCTTGATGTGAGAGCAATGCATCCAAGAATGGATTGCAGATAAATGCAGCTGTTTTCCATCAACTAAAATTCTTACTTTGCTGCCTTTTTGCTGTATACAAGAGCGTATTAAGAAGCCTCTCAAGAACTCATTCCTAATGATCACAGTATTAAATCTCATACACACTGAGTCCCAAATTTTTGTTGTGATACAACTTTTGAATTGTCACTTTGATCATTACATGTGATTGTCATCTGCTGTTGACTGAGTTCAAATGTATCTTATTCGTGCTTTTTAGAAGGGAAAACATGTCAGCCAGAGGGTGCATTTTTTTCAAGCTTTTGCAGTTTGAAAAACAGTGGCAGTTCTACATGGCTTTATTAATTTGTTTTGCACATGGTGTATTGTCGCAGATTTTTTTTTTCTATAGTTGCATGTTTTTCACTTCACAAAAAAAAAAAGCCAGGGGAGAGAAACGCTTACCAAAAAAAAAAAAGGTAGAAAATTTTTTAAATGGCTTTGGAGATAACGTTAAAAATGTTTCCTTCTGTTTAGATCTACAGAACTGGATTCCAATTGGTCTTGGTTTCAGCTGAGATGCATGCAAGTTGGAGGAAATGCAAATGCTGTATGTAGTCCTGAGTATTTGCTTTGCACATTGGAGCTTGTTAGACTTGGAAGCTATTGTCTGTCTCCCTCTTGGCTCACATCTGGGGGATATTTTAATTTTTCCAATCCATTGATCTTTCCTCCTCCT
>NW_010552373.1:8695-43944 GCF_000687285.1 Phaethon lepturus | reverse complement strand
CCCTCCCCCCCACGCCCCCCCGCCTTGTTTTGAAGAATTCCTTTGAATGCTGATTTCATTCTCCACACTTCTTGCAACTTTTCCATCCTGGTATAATCTGCAAATATTTTATGTTTTCTTACAAGTCATTAATAAAAATCACTGAAAAGGCCAGATAAGATTCCTTGTCAATACATGTTTAATTTAACAGGGAAACATTGACAGCTGCTGAAAGATGGCTTTCCAACAGCTTGTAAACCTAGCTTATGGGCGTCTTCCTGTGACTTTTCCCTACATGGTTTATGAAAATATCATGCCAAAAATCGTGTCACTGTCAAAAGCCACACTGAAGTCAAGATCTGACTTACATCTGACGTACAACTGAAGTCAAGAAAAGATAGGCAACACTGTCAGAGAGGAGGTAGCAGTGTTTTGGTTTGGGCCAGTTCATATTGGTCGTTACTTTTAACTTGATTTTTTAATGTACTTACATATAAGTTTTTTACACAATATTTTTGTAAATTGAAGTTATGCTGACTGCTGTATTGTTCTCAATCTCCTTTTTAAAAGATGATGTTTTCCTTTGTCAACTCTTTCGGAATCTTGCCTGTTTTCCTATGTTTTTTCAAAGATTGACCACCAATAAGTGAAACTGCTTCCCTAAGTTGACCCACCCAGTGGGAAATATGCAACTTCCCTAAGCAATTTGTACTAATTCCCTGAATGCTTACCCCTTATCTTTCTTCACTCGTGCTTTGTCCTTAACTTGCTTTCCATAGTCTCTTTCTTAACAATTTTCTTAACAATTTGCTTTCCTTGAGGCTAACACTTTAATATTCTGCTGTTTTTTCTATTTTTTCCCCGTTTCTATACAAAAAAATGATGAATTCAAGGGCGTTATTATTTTTCATCCATTTCTGCATTTTCCAGTCAAACCTTTTTCTTTGAATTAGGCATTCGGCAGGTCACTGTCTCTGGCTTACAGATCTGAGCAGTTGCATGGTGTCTTCTCCCTCTTTTTCTTCTGCCTATCCTTTCCAAGTTACAAATTTTTGTATTAGTACAGCTGTTATATGAATTTACTCATCGAGTTTCTTTTATACCACTTAGTACATAAAAATCACAGTTTTGACTAATCAGAAAAGCAAGATTTTGTGTGATTTTTCTTTTTTCCCATTTTTAGCCAAAGTCTTAAAAGCTTTGATTAAATTATATAAACTTTGCTATACAAAAAGTTTAAGGCAGTTGGAAAGAAGAGGTGGCGAAGTTTGAACAGTACTTCAGTTAATCTTAGAAAGCATATTACCAGAAAAATAACAGTAAGCCTTTATTATTTAATTTTATGAGTTTTTGTCTTTCTGCTTGGATGTCATTGTTTCCTATCATACTTTGTACCATGAGGTATAACATACCCACTGCCACACCTCAAATAACTCAATTTCACAATGGCCTGTTTTGGATTACTTAGGAAGATTAATACCTGAAACTTTAAAGACCAGTTTAGTAAACTGGACATTTTAAAACGTCAAATCAACGTTTTTCTTCTAATTGCATTAAAAAGCCATTCCCTTTTGTTCCAATTAAATTCCAAGTTCTGTTTTCACTAACTACTGTTTAGAAGCACTATCAGATGAACATTAATCATTTGTATTCTGTAATTGCCTGACGATGCTGCATCTTGGATAACATCAGTCCTGAGCTTCGTAGCTATGTATCAGACTGCTAGAAAATCTGAAGTGTTCTTAGTTCCTTTTGTTTTCAGAATAAAACTCTACGATGTTTGGAATTAGGGTTTACAAAAAAAAGCTTGGAGTATCAGGTTCATAAGTATATACATTTAAATGCCAAAATGCACAATCTTTTTGGCATCTGTGATGTTTACAACTGTTTCCGTTGTAATCACAGAAGTTGACTGGCATTATCTCTCTCCTGCATGGCTGTTGCTGAATTTTTATACGGTCTGGTACTTCTATACTAGAGTTATGCTTTGCAATTGCAGCATATGTGGTTATAACCTTAGGTTATCTAGACTTGCTGATCCTTCAGAATCAGAAACTTATTTATTATTATGTTTTACTGTAGTAGTCTGACATGTTCTTCCACGCCAGAATGTATGATGTGATTTGCTAGTCAATTCTAGGTACTGAGAAAATGATTTTATTTAATCTTTCAAGCAACTTGTGGAACTCTGATATAAATGTATTGATTTGCTTTTGTTTTAAGATCCTAAATAGGGATGAATTTTTTCATTTATATATTTACATTTTGATATAAATACACAAGCATATAAATATATATGGGTACATATATATGTGCATACACACACTTTTTTTTTGAAAGAAGATCATTTTTATATAGTCATTTTGATGCTATTGAACATACATTGTTCTCTCTAGCAGTGCTAGAGATGAAACTAAGCAATGCCTTTTAAAGTATCAGGAATGTCCTTTGAAGCACAGGTATTGGCAATCACTTTTATCTCTTCCTTTCTACACTTAATTTCAGAACTAAGGTTCTTTGTATGTGATGGCAAGCTTGCGTTTGTATGCTTTTAAATATCCCACTAATGTATTTGTTTTTTCTGTTGTTTTCTTTATATGGAAAGAGGTTGCCAGAATGAAGTTTTCTTTTTATTTTGGAGATCTACATACACTTCAAAATTTAAAAGTGTATATTTAGGTGGAGGAGCAGAGTATTTTGCTGCATTGCAATATATTTTTATCTTAAAAGGCATTAGTTTTTAAACCTGCTTCTCATAGCATTTTCTGTGTTCTGCTTCATAGTCTGCTTTCTTCCATCAACATGGATGCACAACAAATGATACCAATGCCAAGTACAACAGTCGTGGCGCTCAGCTTTACAAGGAGAAGATTAAATCTCTTGCAACACAGGCAACAAGAAAGCATGGTACTGATGTGAGTAGTGTGTGTCCTGTGTCATTAAGATCTCTGAAAAACTTTTATCTTTTTGACCCCTAGAGTAATTTTAAGTTTCTAATTAGTAATGCAAAAGATTATCTGTCTTTGGGAGGTACTGATACATGTTGCAGTGAATAGGCAGGCTGGGGAGTCAACTATTTGTAGCTTACATTTTTTGTTTGGAAAAAGAATATTGAGACAGAGCTCAACTGGGTATTTCAGGATCATTTCTGGGTTATTCAGAACACGAATTTTAACATTTGCAGTAACTTTTAGGAGTTCTACGCAGAAACTTCAGGTATTCTTCAAAATGGAAACTTCTTTGTTTGCAAGGTGTGCTCCAAAATTACATTAGTGGCATTGTATAACAAAAATATGTAGTGTTTTATTTTTGCTTATCTGGAACTGAATTACTATTGAGAAGTACAGCATGTAAAAATGCAAAAGTGCTAATAGAATTAACTACAAATATTTGTGATTTGAGTGGGGTTTGATTTGAAGAGGTAAATGTGTGTTTTTGCTTTTTTCCCTTACAAAAATAATATTTGAAATATTAGCAAGTTATGTATGTCCTGAACTTGAAGGTCTCCATTAAAAATGCTAAAACAATTCATGCATGCTGTCAAAGCATTGTTAGGTTGCTGACAGAACGAAGTTATTAGTAAAGTATGCAGAATTAGTTTGCTGAGGTGTTAAGTAAGTTTCACAACAGTTTTTTTCTGCATATAGAGAAAGCGTGTTTTGATTGTTTAATTCAGCTTGTTAAAGTCTGTGACTGATTCATTTGAAGTTGAGCAGATGAGTGGGAATTTAAAAGCAAGAAAGCTTGAGGTTTTTCCTAATTTATGCATCAAATAGCATGAAATTTAATGGATTGTAGTAATTCTATATTATAAATGTTATAGACAATGTCGTTCACATCATTAACTTCAGAGAATATCTCTCTTGGCTTACTAAACTGCGTTACATGTAGAACATCTTCAAGTAAATATAATATACCATGTCTATTTAAGTTATGATTCTGTGATGATAAGTTCCCTAAATGACGCTTTGAAGAACTGTGATTATCTTGCTTCAGTTACAGATTCCATCCAGTTGTTTGATATTAATTATGTATTTCTTCTTTAAAAAATTTAGTAAATATATTTTTGAATTATGTACTGCAAGCTTAAGTGATTATGTGTTATCTAAATTGCTGAAGTAAATTGTTCAGATAATTATATTTAGTACTTACCATCCCCTCATCTGTCACATTTTAAAAAATTTAATCTCTAACTTACTGATTCAGTTGATTGTTGAATGATGAGGTAAGCTCGTTGCACATTCAGTAACCTTTTTGACAGACGTTATTTTTGGTCATGTATCTTTCGCATGTGGTGGAAAGAACCATAAGAAACTACTTACCTATGAGTACCCTTGAAGTGCAGATCACAGGTTATAGTCCTGTCCTGTACGATGCTAAGAATGACCCGTGGCACTGTGAACCCTCCAGCCCACCTTGAGATCAAGCATAGTGCAAAAATGTTAGTTAGCATCTTGAAAAACTCTGCTTTAACTGTAGCAGAGGTTTTGGGACTCGGAGGCTAAGTAGGAAAATTCATCAGAGTACCGGACCATACTGATACAATTGCAAAAGCTGTTTCCAATGGCTGCTAATGTTTTTTTCAGGGTTTTTTGCTTTGGGCAAACTAAGACTGTTAGAGAGAAAATACCTTATATGAGAATATTAAAAGAATTCCTTATTATAAAGCTCTAGTGATACTAAATATTGACAGTATTACTACAGTAGAATGTCATATGTTGAAGTTCAAATAATTTGTAAGGAAAAATTATGTATCAGGAAAAAAAATCAATAAATTTTTAACCTGAATAAAAAAAAGTAGTAGTTTTAAGATTCATGCATTTGAAAAAATATATTCATGCAATTGTCCTGTAAAATTCTCTCTCTCTCTCTTAATTCTAGCTGTGGACAGATGGATGTGGAATGCCACCTGTGTCACCTCAAAACAAAGAGGAAGACTTTTTTGCATCCCATGTTTCTCCCAAGGTATAGATTACCTGTATTTAATTCTTGTTAGCCTTCTAAACAGTGGGGTTAACTGTGTGCTTTGTGATGAATATTAAATCCTGAAAGAAAACCTTACAGAGAAAGGGTGAATCGGGGGGTTAACATTTGTTGGCTTGTCCTTCTGTGAGTCTCAGAACTCTTCCTGGATGTGAACTACTTTCTAACTTGATAATTTAGAATGACCCAAATAATAGCTAAAAGTGGAATGAAGCTATGGTTTTTTTCTAGGCATACAGTTCCACTTGGACTCAGCATTCCTTGCTTGGGAGTACCCTGATTTAAATATATGACAACTTTGGTTTTTAATCGGTAAAGTTTGCTAACATTTGCTAAGCAGAAGCTTTTTTTGATTCCTCCAAAATACTTACATCCTCTCTGAAAAAGTTGAAGTAACTTTCTGAAGGCTGTTGCTACTGTTGGTTTTTGTTTATTTGATCCTACCTCCTTAAGGTGATAGATGCTGTGTGTATTTCACAGATTAATGTTTCAGAGACTTTCTTGAGTCTGGTATTTGAAAAATACCAGTGGAAACTATTTCAGCAATTGTGATCTTAAACTTAGAGCAATTAAGTTATTACTACACCTAGTATTCCTGAATATTGCAACAATATTAAATATTCTGGTATAATTGCTTTCTAGTACAGTTGCAGGCTGTGAATACCTGAAACACAAGTATGATCCTGAGGCGTATTTTGGGATAGAGAAGAATTCAAAGAGCTTGGGTATATCAGATTAGCCCTTGTTGTGAAAACTCTTCACCAGTTCATATGCCTCTGTCATGACGTGGTTGTGCATATGCCTGAGCAACAAATAATAAACACCTATGCAAGTTGCTCATATCTGCACCTAAATAAAGAACATAGTAAAAATGACCTTTTTAGTGACTTTCTAGTTTATATGGGATGCTTAGGGATGAAAAAAGCTGTAATTTAAATGAATTTTTTAAATTATTTTGGTTATTCAATTGTGACATTTCAAGATGTAACTTTTTTGTTGTATTTGTGAGGTTTCAAAAATGGTACATTTTAAAGGAAAATTCAGTCTTTTTACTATTTATTTGTTTTACTTTAGGAACCTCTACTGCAGCCAGTATTTGAATGTCTTATAAAAATAAATTTCAGCATTTTTGAAACAATGAAAGAGTATTTACATTTTACAGACTGGGAAGATTGCCCTATTGCTCATAAATTCTCATTGCAAAGAACAGAAAAACCCAGTTATTGTAAATTTTAGTCTAATGTCTTCACCAGAAGATCATCTGTCCTGATAGTAGAAAAATAAATGTTTCTGTTCACAAAAGGCAGCTTGGAAGAATGCTTGCAGTTGAGTGGGAAAAGCATAAACTGAGGCAAGCTAAAGAATTTTATGCAGAAAAGTGTTGTCAATATTTTTGAGTTTGAGGACAAGAAGTAGGAACTTAATATAAACCCTCTTAAGAGAATGTATAGGTAGGATAAAGTAAATTTTCACAGCAAACTTTCTGGGTAGCTACAGAGGCAGGAGGTTAGATACAAGAAGTCTGTGTACCTCAGGGCAAGAGAGTTTGGGTATGGATGTTCTGAGAGAGGCATGTCAGAAAGTTTTGAGATTGAAGTTTTAGGGAAGAAAACCCATGAACTGGCAGTGGCATAGCATTGATGGAAAAGATGATACCCAGCAGATACTGTTATGACCAGGTCACAAACCTGCCTGGTGAGGAGGATGTGTCTGAGGGAAGTGGGAGGACTCATCAGGAAGACTTGGGAGGACTGCTCACAATCAAAAATGAAATGTTAGAAAATTGGAAGTGTAAGAGCTTAAGGTGGGGAGGAGATTTGGTGATTACATGTAAATAAATGATCCAGATTTCCTATATTGTATTACTGTTATGAGTAAAGAAAATTAATACCCAGCATACAATAACTAAATCTAAAGCACAATTAAACTGCATAACTTTTTTTGGGTGGTAAACATACTGAAATTCCTGAGAGGGAAATACAGGTGCTCAGGAGTGGTTTGAAACTAGCTCACTTTTAATAAAGGTAGGCATTTCTTGTAACTTTAATAACTGCCCTTCTGAGAACTGGTTTTAAACCTAGAAGCTGTAATCATAAGAATCCAATATTAACTAATCAGTGGTGCTTAGGCAGTCTTTGAGCTCAGTGCTCAAATTTATTTGCTGTATTCTATTCTATGTGCACTTTTGATTTTGTAATTTTTTTCAAGGCAAAGAATACAGAATGGGTGTTATCAGATCCAGAGCCAGTTTCTCTACAGCAGAAAACTTCAGAAAATATTCCAGAATGCTATGAAGGTATGACTGATTCTTTGTTAACAATAAGCTGCAATTTTCTGGTAGTCTCTTTATTTAGACTGTTTTTAGCCTACTTTAATAGTTAAATAACCTAACCATGCTAATAACGCAAGAATTTTGGAGAGGAAGGACTTTTTAGAAGGGTTATGCTAGAACATGTGAGACTGCATGTTCCTTTAATAATGTTTAATAGAAATCCAAATTAATTCAAAAGACTTCAGGTGAATCTTTGGGTGACTGCTGCTCTTTTAGTAACTGGTAAAGCTGTGACAGAAATAACACACTACATGATATATACCAAACAGCACCCTGAGTACTGTGAGCTGTGTTTTGGTATTTTAAGCATTCAAAGAGCTTTCTGTTATTCTTACCCTTGTTGTTCATTATGTTTCAGGACCAGAACATGGACCAAGTGTTGACTGCCTTAGTACATCACCAAAAGCTGCATTAGGTAATGAGTGTAAGCAGAAGGTAGCAGCCAGTATAGTGTACTTATATATTTGTTTTTACAGTCAGTGTATGACTGGGAAGGGATGTGGAATTCTTACTTTAATATCAATGTGCATGAATTAGTTGAAAGATCTGAATTTGTGTTACAACTTCTTCTGTTAAATTGTTTACTTCTAAGAAATTAATTTTAGTCAGTGGTGTTCTGGTTTTATCTATCTTACCTTAGCCAACCTGATGAATTTACATCCTACAGATGTCACACCTAATAAAGGTGACCATTAATGTTTTACACCTCCTGTTAGACTGCTTGAAGTTCTGCATTTAAAGCACACGGGTGGAATACAGCATTGTGCTGTGATTAATGGCCTGTTATTTATGTTAAGCAAACACATCTTGTACTAATAGGTCAGTCTTTCTATCTAGACATAGTTTTTCCTCCCTTTTCAGAAAACTGAACATAGAAATTAAAACTGGACAAGTCTTGTATTTATAATACAGTATCTTCAATGTCCAGGATCTTAATTTACTTAACACTGAAGAGCATATCATACTATAAGTAAGTAAAAAAACACTTGAGGAAAGTAGAATAGAATAGAATAAAATACATCAGTGGTTTATCATTTTGAGGATCAACCTGCAGGAGCAGGTTTCTGAGAATAAAGAGCATTGATTGTCAGCAGCATAGGGGCAGTAAAGAAGCAGTGGCTGGGTCTAACTCAGTGCTTCCAGAAGGTATGGTCTTCATTGCTGTTTTTATATTCACTTGGTTGGGTTTGGTTTTGGGTTGGGTTTTTTTTTTGAGACTTGGACACTAGGAAAAATAGTTAACTGCATACACTTCTGGTTTTGTCATTTGTATCTTTAACACATGTTCTCATAAAACAAGTGCTTTTCTTCTTTGTTTTGGACATCACAAGTTTTATCTTACATGAATATCTGTTCTGTGTATGCCTGTTCCCAACTAAATTTCAGCTCAGACCAGTTTTTCTGTATGTACAAGCATTCGATAGGAGTTGCGGATTGAAAACTAAGGACTGTGGGAGATATACCCTGGCTCAGGGTAGGTGTCAAGAAGGCACAATACAGTGCCTTACAGAATGTAGTGAGTCCTGTTAGGGTCTCAATAAAAATATCAGGATTAGGAGTTGTGTCAGACTTCATGCAGAGCAGAATGTAGGGTCATTTCTGTTTTGACATTTAATACGAAGCATTAAGGCTGTAACTTTCAAACTCCCGATACTGTACTTAGGCAGGTGAACAAGGCTGTTCAATGTAGTGATAGAGTGTATATTGTCACCTCTGATAATGTGTGTGATTTTATGATGATACAGGTATGTTTTATCTGTGTCATTGGTGGTTTTAAACATAGCCAATACCTTTCCATCCAGGAAACAAGTAATCTTGGAAATGGTATGGGATCAGGTGAACTTCTAGTCTGATTTGGAATAGCAAGTCCCGCATTCTTGTTCTGTTTATTAGCTGGTATCTACAACTGAAAACTGAGCTGTAATTTTATTCCTATTATGTATTTGCAAGAAATGCCATATCCTCAATCAGAGGCAGTTTCCCACATTTTCTTAGAGATATTCACAGCTCTATTCCCTGTAACTCAGTTTAGTATCTCAGTCTCTTAGTGTAGAAACTGTAATACTTCAAGGCATGAACATAAATTCCAAAAAACTGTTTTGAGGCTGATATTGTGGGAACTATCTTCTGCAGTTCTGGAATTAATAAAATTGTGTGTCAAGTAATATACATTTAATGCTTGCAGAGAACACCACCTTCATAAAAAAGAAGCCAAATCAAGCTAAGAAGGGGGTAAGTGTATATAAATAGTATGTATTTTTTTCTATATTATGGATCTTTGGAAATACGTAGATTGTAATATGGAAATGTATCATAAGTTAACACTAAGCAGTACTTGTATCAGTAATGATTTATGAAACCAAAATGGAATTGAAAACTGATTCCATATTTAAACAGCCAATGGTCTGTTTGAAAAGGGGGCATATAAGAGAGATGGGGACAGACTTTTTAGCAGGGCCTGTAGCAATAGGACAAGGTGTAATGGTTTTAAACTAAAAGAGGGTAGATTTGGATTAGATATAAGGAAGAAATTTTTCACCATGCGGGTGGTGAAACACTGGAACAGGCTGTTGAGAGAGGTGATAGATGTCCCATGCCTGGCACCATTCCAGGTCAGGTTGGATGGGGCTCTGAGCAAGCTGATCTAGTGGAAGATGTCCCTGCTTATTGCAGGGGGGTTGGACTAGATGGCCTTTAAAGGTCCCTTCCAACCCAGACTATTCCATGATTCCAAAATGGATTACTTTTAAAGTGAATTTGTCTTAACAGGTTACTGTTGTTATGTAGTAGAGTGCTTCAGATCTGTGGGTTGTTTTTTGACCTCAGATAAATTGTGAGTCTGTTTACATGTATGTACCTCACTGAACTGTCTGGACTTCCACATGTTTATCTGAGTGTCATTTTCTTTGTGCTGTCTGGACTTGAACAGCAGGTGATATCTTTTAAAAAATGAGTAAAATAAAAATGTCAAAGTATATATTGATGTCAAGGTCTCTACCCCATTTCTTTTCAGTTCTTTTCACAACTATTGTCCCTGCAACTCCACTGATGCCCTGTAACCTTTCTTCTCACTTGCTGATACTGGGTTGCAGGGCTTCTTCAGGCTTTCTCCTAAGGTAGCTGGTGTTGAGATCTTTTTGTAGCAAATCCTGAAAACAGAGGGAGTTCCCATAGTGCTTTAGAGTGGCTAAATATGCATGTGTGGCATAATCTACCATAAGATGAGTTTGAGACATTCAGATATGTATTTCTGGAGCACTCCTCATCTCATGCCACACAGCAGTATGGTATTTGGTTGTATTTGTAGACAACTTGCAGCTGCATTCAATTCAAGATAGTTTCAAGGTAGTTTCCAGACTTGTTTCTGCATGAGGTCTTAACACTTCGGCATCTGGTCTCTATAGAGAAGGCATGAGGAGAGTTGAGTATCTCAGAATGATGGTTCAAGGAACCTGAAAACTGAGTAAGACAACTCAAGTTAGCTAGGAAAAGTTAGGTTTTGAATGTTTGGCTCCTGAGTCCCAAGAAAACAGCCCTAATATTAGGCTATTAGGGTGACAGTATGTTACGCTTCTTTTAAGTCTGGGCTATTGTATGGCAGAAGATTTTTAAGATTTATTGGAGCAGAAGAGTCATTCACATTGAAACATATTATTTCTTGCTCCCACTAGAGGGCCCTAATATTCAAGAGGAAATTCTTATTCTAAATGGTTTATGCAGGTGTGTTCCCTTCCAGTAAGAAGAACGTAACTGGGTTCACAGGTGCATGTACAGTTTGTGGACTGTAGTGTCAGAGCCTAAAACCATATGTATGTAGGCCAGAGGTTTTACATGAAGGATTTAAAGCATTAAAAAGTTAAGATAAGTGTATTGTGAAAATTAATATTACTACAGCGTTGCAGATGAGGAATTAAATGGGAGAAGAGTTTGTTTAGGAACAGCAATGAGTGTTGTGCCACTGTCTGAACCAGCATTTTTAAATCTTTGATAAATCAGAATGAAAGCATATATATCTCTGTATTGAAGTAATATGAACTAGAAATAGAATTATTTTCAACGAATGAGTGCAAAACTGGAACTTCTCAGCTGATGTGTTTATCTAAAAAAAGTTTACGATGTTTTGTCACATGCAAAAGCTAATTGTGCATACACAAAACTTTTATATTGCTCTCCTACCATAAATCAGTAAATACATATGTTCATGTTTATTGAAAGTATGAATAAATCAATACTTCATCTTAAGACAACACACTAGCAGTGGCCAGTGAGAACTAATTGAAGAATCTTTGCCACTGCTAAATGTAAATTGTGAATGAGCCCTAAATGGTTCCACTGCAACAAACGTTGTTATGTTATTCCTATGCAACAAAATCATTATTAACAAACTAAAGTTATGCTATATATTATAGCATTTATTTGAACATGCCAACTTCTGAACGATTAAAACTATAATAGTTTCATTACCCTGTGATGGTTGCTATTTGCATATGCTCCTGAACAGAGTATAGTCTTTGCTGTTGCTTTTAAAGTTGACTGTTAAGTCAGTTGAGATGATTGTCTCAGTTATAATGTTGGGGCTTTTGTGTTTTGTTTTTCAATAAATCAAGCTCGGTGCCAAGAAGGGTGGTTTGGGGGCACAAAAAGTGAGCAGCCAAAGCTTTAATGAGATTGAAAAACAAGCACAAGCTGTAGATAAAATGAAGGAACAAGAGGATCTTCATAGCAGTAAGAAAACTGAGAAGGAAGAGCCACTGTAAGTATTAATTATATATACAATGGTAAAACATGAAGCCTAATTTCATGTTAATGAAATAATTGTCAACATTTTAAATACTACCAGAGATTAGCTCATGAAAATAAATCTTCAGTTCTTGCTTTAAAAAAAATCCCAAATGTGGATGAGGTGGGCCAAACAGTAATTCCCCCATTGCCCTTTTTTTTTCCATTAAGTATGTGTTTCTGTGATTGATTATTTACTGTAGAAAGAGACCAATGCTGTCTTTAAAAAGAACCTTAGTTATTTTTATATTAGTAACCCTCTTATTTAACACAGAAAATAAGGAGACATTCTGCTGATACATATGAATAAAATGTGAAATACATCTAAAACGTCTTAAATTTAAGTATTACCACAGAAAACTCTTGCCTCTTGAACTTTCTTTACCCCATGGTAGTTACCTAGTTTATTTTGTTTTGATGTGGTGAACTGAGTAACTGTAGTCTTTCTAAGCATAGGGAACATGCAAATATTCAGCTTTATTTGTACTCACTGGGTAAGAGTTTCTATGATAAAGGCAAGGGGTGGCTTAAATATGTCTAGAATTGCCTGCTTAAGTTTCAGCTGTTTTAACCAGGAGCTGCCTTCATTTTCACCAAAACCCTTGGAATATTTTTGTCTGAGGCCTCAAATCTGTTAGTCCATCTTAGTTAATAAATACTCAGGTCTAAAGCTTAGAGGGCACTGTTCCTGGTTCCTTCCGTTACATTTCTCTGCTACATGTTTTTGGTTTTTAACATTTTGTTAGTTGTCATCACAATTAGACTATTAGAGTGTGGATTAGTGTACACTTCTGCTGTATGCTTAACGTCCTCTCTTAAGTGCTAAGATGCATCTTTTTTATGACCTATTGAGGAATTTTCTGAATTATTGCATAATTACAGGATCACTTTGAGCTCATGGTACCAAGCTCTTTGGTCTATAATCTCCTTCCTACTCCTGTTGCTCACTTTTATGTAGCCTCTGCAGAAATGGGTGTTTTGTGTGCATCAAAAATATTAATCATAAGAGGATCGTTCATTTTTCCTGATTCCTATTTTTACCACAAACTCATGCTTCTCAATGATTGCCAAAAAATACCAGTAGGGTGACTTGGAGGAATGGACTACTAAATAACAAGAAAAATGATTGTTCATTATTATTTATTGTTTTTCTTTAATGATACTATCTGTAATGATACAATTCAGTTTGGAAGAAAGTTCCAAGTAGTGATTTGGTTTCTGTGTCAGAAATGTATAGACCTATATAGATCCACGTAGTATAAATTTGTTGCAACCTTTCTGCAGTGGCGAGAACCCTCTAAAACTGGCTGCAAGCATGAGTGGTACACAAATACTTCAGTTTATGGATCCGATCCCAGTAAAGGCAAGAGAACTGTATTTCCCTTAAAGAGTAACTTTCTGGATTTGTAACTGTAGATGGCAGTATATACCAAAATTAAAGAAGGGTGAATACTTTTAAAATTCAGTTTGCTTCCAACTAATTTGTGTGATGGTTTTAATTTTAAAAGCATGAGCAATGAACTTTAATAAATGAATTCAATGTGGCTTTGTTACTTGCTGGGAATGGAAGCAATGCTTTTGTAGGCTAGTACTTAGAAGAAGAAAGAGTCCTGAGACTTAAAAATGTGATTTTAACTGGTACACAGTTTCTTTATGTTCTGCTGCGGACTGACAAGGGATTAGGTAGCTGGAGTTACTAAAAAAATTGATCGGTATCCCTATTTGTTTTAATCAACAGCGAATAAGATTTTTGATGTTCATAAAACAGATTTTGTAAGATAGGCTGTTAATCCTTCTACTTAAAGTTCTGGGTAGATCTTATCAGTAGCAGTTTAAAATCTAATTTTAGAGAACATTTTCGATTTTCTGTGTAACAGTTGGTCCTAAACTGTAAGAATTGATTTAAAGCATCCCTGAACATACGCTGTGCCTTGAAGATATATTTTTCTGATTTTATTGGTTTCAGAAGTCATTCCACAGGTGCAGCCTGGTTTGTATCTGACTTTTATTGTTATAAGCATCTGAACACAAGGCATCGTGATTTTTTTTAGTTCTGGCTCGCAAGTCCTCTGAAAGCCCCAGTCATTTGATACCTAATCATCACAAGATTGGGATGGCTCTCCTCCTTTTTGACATGCCTTGTCAGTGGAGGAGTGGTGCTCTCCTGTATCCTGTGTAGATGCTTTAAGACTGTTCCTTATAGCGGGCTGATACCTACATCCCTTGTCTGTGAAGGAAGACGGCCAGATGCTGTGCCTTTTTAATTCTCACGGGCTCAGCCACACAGCTCCTGTCTTGCAGGAGATGCACTAATCAGCAGGGTATGAACTTTGGTAGGGGCATCTTGTACTCTTGGTTAAAGTTAAGTCAGTATGCATGGGACCAGAAAAAATCAAGCTGGGAAGGGCCTGTTTCAGCAATCAAATAGGAGACACACTGGAAGAAAATAGTTCTTGGTCATGCTTCAGCACAAAATTGATGGAAAGTTATAAAGGGTTTTCAGACTTAAGTGCTTCCCTTCTACTTGCAGCAGGATGCCAACCAGCAGCATCCTAAATCTTCATTTACCTTATTGCTGCATTGCTCATTAAAATTAAATTAAATTGAAATTAATTAAAATTAGTATTTGTATCACTTTTAACCTATCAAATTAAATTTAAGCAGTGTTTCTACAATTCTGTAATCAAGATTAAAATCCTTTGTCTCTGCTACATTGGTGTTACTGGAAAATAGTTGAGATTATTTTGAGATATAGGAAGGTTTATGGCATCTCAGAAAGACACCTTATTATGTCTGAACTGTGAGGATGTTTCAGATGACAAAATGTGTTGCCAGCTGTGCAGAAAATTACAAGTTTTGGATGCTTCAACGTTTCCATAATACAGAATATATTCAATTTTGCGAGTACAAAGACTCTCTCCTCCCCTCTTCTGAGACACCTTTTTGGGCACAGGGAAGAGCAGCATCACTAAAGCAGCATGGTCTACCTCTAGCATTTGTCTCGAGTGCATGTATAGCAAGTGTTAAAACCACTAGGAGCATGAAAGGGGAGAAGGGAGGGAGACATAGCAGGGCCATTGGTGTGGATGCACTTGAGCTGGGCTATCGATTTCGCCCCCAACATTGGCATGCCACCCCTAGGCCCATCTGTAGTGAGCCTGGTTTTATCCCCTTCTCCCTTCGAATCTAGTTTAAAGCCCTCCCAGTGAGGCCCACCAACTCATAAGCGAGAATCCTTTTCCCCCTTGCAGCTAGTTGAACTCCATCTGATGCCAAGCAGGCCCGGTGCCGTGTAAACCAGGTCAAAAACCCCAAAATTCCTCCGATGGCACCAGCCTCTGAGCCACATGTTGACCAGGTGTGTTTTCCCGTTCCTTTCAGTGTTCCTGTTTTTTCCCGTTCCTTTCAGTGTCCCCCCTGCCACTGAAGGGATTGATGAAAACAGTGCCTGCGCTCCTGATCCTTCAACCAGTTGCCCCAGTGCTCTGAAGTCCCTTTTAATCACTTTTAGACAACTTTGTGTAACCTCATTGTTGCCAACCTGCATGACCAGCAGCAGGTAGTAATCGGTTGGCTGTACCAGACCAGGGAGTTTCCTAGTGACATCTCTCACCTCGGCCCCAGGGAGGCAGCAGACTTCCCTGTAGGTTGGGTCTGGTCGGCATATTGGGCGCTCTGTTCCCTTCCGAAGGGAAATTCTATATACTAGTATTATATCATGAATAAGTCAGAGTTGGAGAATTTTGGCAATTATTTGGTACCACATAGAATAAGGACTGTGGAAAAAAGACACTTCCAGGTTGACTTAATGGTGATGCAAAACTGTGTCCTGAACTTCAGCAGTAGCATGTTTCACATTTGTTTTGAAAAAGACCACCTGCTTATACATAGACCTGGGGTACCGTTTAGACAGTCTTCTCTACTGGCTTTCTCCCATCCTTCTAGTTGGAATTTAATCCAATTAATAATTAGTATTTTCTGTAGACACAGAACATTCAAAATACAGTGCTGTAATATATATTGTTAATTTTCTACCAATATTACTGTGTTGGGCATTCAGTGTAGCAGTTTACAGCTATATGTTGTATACTGTGTTTTGTTCCAGTGTATCATCTTTACGGTTGGCCTACAGAGATCTTGATATGAAAACAAAAGAAGAAAAGTTAAGTCTATCTGGTAAGAAGAAAAATGAGTTGGAGAGACTTGGCATGGGGTTTGGCAGCAACAGAAGGTATGTGAAGTTCTGTAAACTGCATTTAAAGTGCTCTGTGGCTTTTTGCAGTTATCCTTAATTTTACTCTAGGAAATGAAGAAATACACTAAAGTGTGTAACTAAACTAAAACAATATCAACAAAAGATGTAGTAACTGTCAGGGGGAAGGGGCAGGATTGCTTCTGATAGACTTAAGTTCTAACCTGCCAGACAGCTGTTAACCAAAACTGTAGGATGTCTGTAGGGTGTTTGCCTCCATTAGCTGACTGTGAGGAAGGTAGCCAGGATGTTTTCACTGAACAGTACCAACCTAAGTATAGTCTGTCTTTTACAAGCCAGAATTCTGAAAAAGTCACATTGCTGTGTTTTCCAGCTGTTGGAATGGTCTGTGTGTTCAGAAGTCCTGTCACTACTTCAGAGAGCTACAGCTGAGTTTTCCAGGGTCTTTTTTTTGTTTAATTCCTCCTTTCTTCTTAAATGTTTGTATAGCTTGGGCTTTATCAGCAAGTTTCAGAAACTAGATTTGGGCTGTCTTTTTTTTTTTTTTTTTTTTAGAGTGTGAGCTTTGTAATCTCTTTACATACATATTTTCTTCCTGTCCCCAGTGGCATTTCTCACTCAGTAACCTCAGATATGCAAACAATAGAGCAGGAAACGCCTGCAATTGCAAAGCCGAAGAAAAAGTACACTGATGATGTAGAAGACTCATATTTCTCTTCTAGTTCAAGGTAATCTATAAGCTCTTTATTTTGAGAGTGGGTAGAAGTATTTGCAAGTTACGTATTCAAATATACACAATGTATTTGGAGCTTAAGATCAAAACAGAAGACAACTGGACATGTCTAAACACCTAGCATATTTTCAGGGGACATGTGAATCAGAAGAGTTGTGAAATAGTTGACCTTACCTCGATGACAGATGTATTTATAAACAAGAGGAGTTATTTTTTCTAAGGAGAAGGTAGTCTGAATTATGTGTTTACAGGTTTTAACTTGTTCAAGGTCTAGTCTCTTACTTGCACAGACAGTTACCATATAAGTTTTTATTTGCTATATACTGAATCCAGAGAATTTTTTGTCAGAATGTCTTGTGTTAATTCTTTTTTTTTTTTCCCGGTGGTACTGTCTTCAACTTTCAATTTAAAATTAGACAAGTATCGAGGTCTGATACTAGATATACTACAGTTGCATCAGTCTTTTAACTGGACACATGGCAAATGCAAAAACTTAAATCTTTTTGAGGTATTTTGTATGTATTGTGTAGATGTCTGCAGTCTTATTTGATAGACTTTTGTGTATTTGAACATAAAATGTAAGAAAAAAATGATGAATTTTTGATCAGAGTATGAATGCAATGCAAATTATAAAACACTGCTGTTAGAAGGGAGAAGAAAAATAATTAGTCCTACAGGCACTAATTGCAATGAAACAGCTGTTTCTGGGCTGGTAGATGGAAAACAGGTGTTGCTTTTATAAACTGCTTTTATTGGATTAGTGCCACAGAAACATGAAAAATTGTACCTAATTACTTGTAGGCAGGCAAATAAAAACACAAAGGCTTTTGTGTCATTGCTTTGTAGTGTAATCACTAGTGGCAGAAATGCAAATGTGGTACCAAGTAAACTGGCAGCAGTCTTGTAAAATAAAACATATCATTTCAGTGCTTCCCTATTTGTTCCTTGAAAAGAACTGTTACTGCTCTCAAATTATTCATAAGCCCACTATCAGGCAAAGGATAAATTATGGAAGAGCTTTTTAATGTGTTTTGGTTCAATAGTTAGAAGATAAATTGTAACCTAGCTGTTCCCGGCTCTTGTTTTTCTAGTTATAGCAATAGTAGAATCTAATTGGAGTTGGTATACAAATTAATTCTCTTTAAAGGAAGTATAAAGTCAGATTGTCGTAAGGTGGTTATTATCCTTTATTCCAAGCTGTGAATTTGAAATAGAGGTAAAGGATTTTTAGTATCATCTTAGTATATGCCTAAAAGCAAAATAATCATGCTGGATATTAGAAAGCTGATAAGTATCTGTAAATTAAGCAAGCTAAATGTCTCAAGGTTTAGATATATAATTGAAGCCTCTTAAAAACCTTGGATTTTTATTTTTCTTTTTGATACAATTAATAAAATATTTATTAACGTAACAATGTAAAATTTTATTTTCTGTTAAATGCAGTTTTTCTTTCTCCCTCAATCCCCTCCCCCTGCCCCGAAGTATTTTGCAGTTATGAAAAAATTCAAATCAGCTCTTGTAGCCCCTGCCCCATCCTTTGGTTTTGGTGGCCATTGTGAGATTAGATAGCTTCACGGATATATTGTATATCTTTTTTGTTATTACACATCCATATGGAACTTATAAAGATTGCTGTGGCTTCTCCATTAGGTGGGCAGGAATAACAGCGTTGCTTCCTTGCAGGTTGTGTACTGTGCTTCCACACTCTGCTACCATAGGAGCATATGACATAGAAACTGAGAAGTCAGGTCAGAAGAAAATGACCTTGGTTGTAGGAAAGCGTGTAGTGCCTTGCCATATTTCTAAGCTGATGTAAGGGTAAGGAAGAGAGGCATCTGAATGGAAGATGGCACCTTTGGAAGACCAACTACTTCCTGGTGCTGCACCACTCTTGTGTGGGAGTTTCTGCCTTTTATTTTATTTTATTTTACATGTGGTATTGCACTGAAAACAACCTAAGCTCACAGGAACAGTGTAAGATTGAATTGGTATAGTGATGTGCCCCAAACAGTGGATTCAGTGATTTTTCCTTTCTTTTCAACTTGTATCTGTGCCTCTTCCTTTGGATTTTCCACCTGTATCCAAAAGGCAGAGGGGCTAAAAAGCCTTATTTATCAGGAAAAAATGAATTGTATCCTAACTGTAAGAATGTTTATTTAACCACAAAGGGAAGTTCTTAATCTTTGACATTTTAATTGTTTGGGGTTTTTTTTTGTTTTTCCAAGTATTTTCCATATATGTTTAGATATGTGTAGGTAATCAAAGGGTAAAAGGTAAGGATAACATACCACCAGAATTGACAAACATGCTGCTTTTATTTTTTTTTTCTTTTCTTTCTGTTTGTGTTTTTCCTGCAGTTTTGATATGCAAGAGAAGATTGTCTTATTAAATTAAGACTGACTTTTAAGAAATATGTTCTTTCGCATTGTTCTAATGAAACGTTACAAAAATCAGAGGTACTTAATATTAGTATTTGTATTTAAAAAACAACAACAACAAAACCAGAACCAGAGACAAGGGCTTTCTTTACTGTTCTGAACTATGTTTGTTGATGCCTCAGAAAATGGGAGCAGATTCTTTGCTTGCATACCTTACAGATTGACTCACATGAAACTCTGAGATTAGGCACTATCAGCCCGTTATTTAGAAAACTTTGCCCCGTGTGGAACCACAGCACAATTGGATGCCATGGGTTAGTTAGGTGCTCTTGGATCTCTGGAGTGTTCAAAGTGGCTTTTTTCATAGCTGGTATCTTACCATGGAGTGTCAAGAGCACCAAGCCTTTATGAACAGACTACCTTGTAGGGTCGTCGTGGTGCCGTGCTTGCAGGGTCCATCCTGAAGTTTTCTTAGGGTTGCTCTTAAAGCATCCAGGTATCTTGACAGTGGTCTTCCCAGTGCTTTGCCTGACACTAAAGATGATGTATGTCATAGTTTAACCCCAGCCAGCAACTAAGCACTGCACAGCCGCTCCCTCACTCCCCCCCGGTGGGATGGGGGAGAGAATCAGAAGGATAAAAAGGAAACAAATTCGTGGGTTGAGATAAAGACGGTTTAATAGGGAAAGCAAAAGCCGCGCACGCAAGCAGAGCAAAACACAGAATTCATTCACCACTCTCTGTCAGCAGGCAGGTGCTCAGCCATCTTCAGGCAAGCAGGGCTCCATCACGCGTAACGGTTGCTTGGGAAGACAAAACACCGTAACTCCAAAGGTCCCCCTCACTGCCTTCCTCTTTCCCCCAGCTTTATATGCTGAGCGTGACGCCATATGGTATGGAATATCCCTTTGGGCAGCCTGGGTCAGCTGTCCTGGCTGTGTCCCTTCCCAGCTTCCCATACATCCCCAGCCTTCTCGCTGGCAGGCCCACATGAAAAGCCGGACAGTCCTTGACTGCTTAGCAACAACTGAAAACATTGGTTTATTATCAACATTATTTTCATCCCACATCCAAAACACAGCCTCACACTAACTTCTGTGAAGAAAATTGACTCTAGCCCAGCTGAAACCAGCACAATGTAATACTTTGAAGTAATGAGCACTTTGCTGGTTTTGGTGGGACCGTATCTTTCAGGCAGTCTGCTTCATATTCATGACCGTATCCAGCCTAAGAAAAGGCTGAACTTTTCAGTCAAATACATGTATTAAAAAAAAAAAAAAAAATCCATTGGATTCACCTGCACAAAGCTTCTAAGCAATATTATGAAATCCAGATTATTCACTGACAACTGTCATTGTGTTGAAAACTTACTTTCTAGTGAACTCATTATAGCAATATTTATCTAACAATATAAAGTTCCCACTTTTTCAATACTTTTTTTATTTATTTTATTTTAGGTACTATGATTCTTCAGATTTGAGGAGCAGCACTTTCTCTAAATGGGATGACAATGCAGATTCTTTTTGGAAGAAGGAAAATAATAGTAGAGATGTTGATATAATGTTAACTTCAAAAAGTACAGGATTTTCAGACAGGTATACCAAGAAAGCCTAACTGATTTTTGTACAGAAACCCCAAGCTTGTTGATATTATTTGAGTCCTGGCCGTAGTAGTGGGATTTTTTTCAATCTAGAAGGAGAATTTGGTCATAACTTTAATCAGCAGTCAAGGGACTTTGTGGATGAATTTCTTTTGTAAGCTGAATTTCCTATTTACATTTTAAGTACCTGTCTGTTTTGCTCAGTGCTGTACAGTATATGTACTGGAGGTAATTTCCAAAGACTTTCAGCAAAAAAAGTAATAGACAAAAGATGTGGAGAGAAACTCAAAATAATTGCACTGTTCAGAGAGCATACTTGCTTTACTTGGCTTTATTGCCTAATGAACCAAAGAGAACCAGTTACCAAATGGATGAAACTGTAGGGTACTCCGCTTTCAGGATGAAGGTACTGAAGATACTTGCAAGCAACAGGTCTAATTGTTTTGATTATAAAAAACAAATGTTTTCTTCTTTTACAACTGTGTTTTTATCTTTGTAATCAATTGGAAAATGTAAGAATGTGGGGGTTTGTGTGTTCAGTTGGTGTTTTCTGCTTCTATTCTTCTTACTTTAAACTATTTTTCATTTACCTGTAAAATGCAGTTTGTGCGCTTAAGTACAACTTGTTTTTTTTAACACAACCGTGTTCTTTTGTTTTCTAAAGAGTGGAGCAGTGATGCCTATTACACAAAATAGCAGTTCATGTCCATAATGCTATTATTTCCTAATTTGAGTACATTTACTTAAAAAAAAAAAAAAAAAGGCAAGTGTTGAGTTTGTATGTTTGAGGTGGAAGGCAGTGACAGTTTAAAGGATGTTATGTTGAACCTTTTTGTGCTATTACATTTAAATCTGAATTTCACTGACGTTGTGTTTTGGATTTTTTGAGGTTTTGTAGAAATATTCTATCCTTGTTGACATAATTTATCTTGCTTTTTAAACAAACTCGGAAAATAAAGATAAAAGATTAATGAATTTGAAGTGCTATATGTTCACCGTCTTGTAAAACTGTTACTGAAATTTTATTTGCTGCTATATCAACTTAGTTATCTGAATTTCTTTATCCTGGGTTGATACTGATTTTTTTTTTTTTGTTTGTTAAAAAAAATGATTATTTTATGTTTAGGCTTCACAAAGCAAAAATGATAGTGCTTCTTGTTTGACTTACTGCATTCTGCCGTGATGTAAATAAAAGTTGCGCTCACTAATGCAGTTTATTTTTCTTTTAGACCTGCATCTCGTCGTAAGCCTGAATATGAACCATCTTTAAACACAGATGAGGCACAAAAAAAGTTTGGCAATGTAAAAGCAATTTCATCAGACATGTATTTTGGAAGGCAAGATCATGCTGATGTAAGTAGAAAGCAGTGATAAATATTTTTGAATGTTAAAATATTCTTTGACTATAAAAATGGTGTTCTTGTATAAAGAGAAGGCAATAAATAGTTAAAATTGGTAGAATTAGTAAACTTATAGAATTATGTCCACTCGAATAATCTGATAGTTTAGTATTTAATTTTATGGAATTGGAGCTGCAAGTAGGACCCTACCCCCAACATCATTCCTCTCTGATAGAAGTGGTAGACTATGATTCAGCAGTGTCTGTTTTTGAAAGAGTCAGCCTGATGCTGGATGAAGGCTTACTTCATTTGTTCTAAATACCCAAACTGATGCCAACCAACCATTGTTAAAATAGCTGTCCCCTCTGTATTTGTTACATGGAAACTTTATTACTATTGTGAGGTTAACTGAGCAGTTAAATTGTTCAACAAACGACATATAACTGAATCAGCCTAGAAGTAAAAAACAGATTAATATCATGTTACATTTTGGAGGTGAGGGATAATTTTTAAAAAAATATATTTTTAATGAAAAATAAACAATGTAAAGAGTAATGTAAAAAGTATAATCAATATATTACTATTCCCAGGGAACTCAGAAAAAAATTGAATTAAAAGCATCATATGATTAGAAGGGTTAACATGATGCTAACCTTAGTGCTTTTTCCTTATCCTACCCAACCGCTCCATTTCATATTTCAGTTGTTTTTAATGGTTGCACTGTTTTTCAGCAATTTTAGAGTAGCTAACAGGCCTCTTCGTGTCGCAATGGTAAATGTCACTCTTTGATAACTCAGAAATGAGTTGAGATGATGACAAACTAACACCATGTAGGTCATGTGAAAACTACGAAATGGGGACAACTTTCAGAATGGTCAACTTCAGCTGGATTTGTATGTTCTAAAACTGTATCTGTAATCTCATGAATTATCTGACGTGACCTTGAAAGATACATAGTGTTACAATACTTTTTCTTCTCAATTCTTTTCTAGTATGAAGCAAGGGCTCGACTAGAAAGACTTTCTGGAAGCTCATCTATAAGTTCAGCTGACTTGTTTGAAGAACAGAAAAAACAACCAACAGGTACATATGGAACAGATTGAGAAACTGTATCCTGTGGTGAATATGTTCCCATACTCTGCTTCTAGTTGTGCTTTCAGCTAGCTGTTGCTGTGTTCTGCAAGAAGTGTGCAAAGTGAAGTATGCATTAGTATTGCTGATAGGTCAAACAAGCGTAACAGGTGTAGTCATTATTTTAAAAAACAATTAATTTCTTAAATTTCAACTTCTGTATTTTCAGTTCAGTAAGTTCAATATTTTACACTGTTCTTTTTGTGACTTGTTGCAAATAATCGACTAACTATATTGTAAATAATTTTTATCAAAGGAAAACTAATATTTTGTTATAAAAACAAATGAGGTAACACCTAAATTGACTATCAGGTAGTTTTTTTTATAAGTTACCATAAGTAACTTATGTATTTATATATGTTAAAATAGCTGTCATCGTAATATTGAATCGAAGGAGAGTCTTTAATAAAAATGTTAGTGGCCTTGAAATTCCCATTTAATCTGTTGCATGGCATATCCATTCATTGGGATATCTGCTTTTAACAGTGGTCTTGCCAAATTATTAAGGAAATTTTTCAATTGGTTTGTCTGTTCAAAAGATTTGTTGGAACACCGTACACTGGAGAGTGTAGTTCATAAAATTAGAAAGGAAGAAGTATTAGACTAGATTGACTGAAAAGTAGCCCCTTAGGCTATTGAAAATCTCTCATGTTTTCTTTCCAACACCCTTTTTGGATAGTGCAATAATGTGAGATAGAAAAGGTGGGAAATCCTGGAACATTTTGTTGACTTGATCAGTTGGGTTTCATTCCTTAACTTAGGAAGAAATGGGGAGAAAAGAATTATTGAAGAACTTGAAATCTGTGAGTAATTTTATAAATAGGCTGGAAAAACAAACAGTATGCAGCATCTGATTTTACTTTGGAAAAGTTTGAGGAAAAAAAACAATGTGATTGTTCAGTTTTGATCCCCTGAAAGCGAGTTTTGAATACATTGGCTAGTAGAGTAGTAACTGCTGTTACTAGTTACTTAAGCTGGATTTTAGTCAATTGAAATGTAAAAACAAAAAATAAAAAAAAATTAGGGGAGAAGACATGAAGCAGAAATTGCAGTAACTTACTTTAGCCACTTGAAAGAGTATTTGCAACATGGTGTCATACTTGTGCTTGAAAAAGATGTGGGGAACATAAGTGAAGAAATGTTTTTTCTTTCTGAATTTGTAAACTATTTTTTCTATAATACATGAGATTGTGATAACAAATATTATTTTGTTATCTGTCTATTGTTGACTAGAAATTTCTTCATCCTTTTTCTTTTAATTTGCTTGCATATAAATTATTTTATATGGAATTAATTATTTTTTCCTTTGTGTCATATGTGTGGGGCTTTTACACAGTAATGAATAAGAGAATGAACTAGAAAAAGGTAAATATAAGTTAAAGATGAGGCAAATTGTGTGATATGAAATATTTATATCTCTGTGTGTATATATAGATATATGAATGTGCCTTTCTATGTACACATACATATATATGTGATAAAATTCTCACTGTCTTCTGAATAAGGGTACTTACAGGCAATTATATAATGTTTACTATGTGTATGTGATTTATGCACACATGATTATTCATAACTGACCACTTGGAAAGGTTCCTGGGGCTTGTGGGGGAATGCAGAGATTCCTAATAATGGGATGAAAAATACTTGCCTGTGACTCAAGGTTAGTTACTCTCTGTCACTGGCACGTAACCCAACAGTAAATGTAAAGTTATATTACAAAGACTAAACTTCTGCTAAATTTTGGGGGTTGTTAACTGCTCTAAAAGAATACTGAGAAAGAAATACACCAGGAGTTATTAGTTTGTATATTATAAATTCCTATTATATTCAGTCTACAGATTCTTCCTTCCTTGCATCTCTTTCTGTTACACCACCCCACCCAAAAGACTGTCTTTTGACAGTGGCCCTTCTTGGAGAAATTTCACTGCACTGATAGCTAGTCTGGTGTTGAATTAATGCCAGGGCCATCATTAGTTCCACAAAATAAAGGTAATCAGGAGACCGGAGGCTGGCAACAAAAACGCTGCTGTAATTCTGGGGTCCTTGCCAGAATAAAATGTCCTTTGAATCTAAAGTTGTTTTTATGAGCGCTGCTGAGATTTTAGGGTAGAACAGTTTTGGGATGCTTGCTTTTGTACAAAATGCTGTAGGAGCTACTTACCAAAAAGTAGGGTGCTGCAAGAAAACGCTTTTACTTTGCATTATTTCAGACCTGTTGCTTAGGAAAGATGGCTGACTTGTAGATGGTGTTTTTGAAGGAAATCACAAGAAAAGGAGTTGCTTTCCTGTCTCGTTTACAAGAAGTTTTTCAGACAACCATACATAAGCAGAAAAAACATGAGAAAATTCATGTGGCTGAGATGTGGTTAGAACTTCTCTCCGGTTATTTATATCTGCAAATTTTATTTCTATGACTTTGACTTTAGTAACAAAAATGCTGAAGCATTTGATAAGTGGAACAGATCGCAAGGAAGTCAAAACTACAGTACAGAAATAGAGCCATCTCAGTGACAGTGAATTTTTGAAAATAATCTATAAACAAATATGCTCATGCATTGTAGAAACAGCTACTAGCTGACTTTAAAGAATGGAGTGGGAAGCTCTCTGACTGTGACTATGCATCTGCCACTACAAACCAACCACTTAGCTTAGGTAAACCAAATTATCTGCAGTAATGTCTTTCTCAGCCTGCTAACAAGGCAGGTGCCTTTAATTTCCCATGAAAAGAGAAGCTGCAGGTTCTCTTCTCTCTTCTTCTTCCACCCCTGTTCAAAAAGAAGAGGAGGAGAAGAAAGGGCTGCCAGTGTATAGCAATGTTCTTGTATGGAGCTGCTGTCAAAAGTGGTTACAGTTGTGTAGGTTGTGGAGTCTGCAGCTGGACGAGCTTGTCTGAGGTTCAGTAACTGCTCACAAGTCACCAGTTGTGTCCCGACTGGTCCCCGTTGGCTACGTGTCTAAATTAAGGCTACGGATCACAGTTGTCTTTTTGAAAACGGTCTGGTTTGGGGTCCTTCCTCTCAGGAGCCCCATTTATTCCCGAGATCATAGTTCTGTGATGCTGGTTTACTGCCATTTGTGCCTTTTACAGTATCAGGTATTTAATATTAAGGTGTGCCAGTAATTCTTTTCGCAAATGAGTGGGTGATTGTAATTGTTAGTATGTTAATATTTATGCAGTTAGTTTTGAAACATCTTTGATTTTTGTTATCTATAGGCCTATACTTTTCATAATAGCGGTAGAGCTAACATTTGCTGGCCAAACTATATTGGCTTTAAGGAAGACTGGATGGCCAACTTTGTTTTGGAGTTTTAAAACTTAATTCTATAGAAGAATTCTATAGAATTTTCCAAGCCTCAGATGTAGTAATGCAAAATATGTTTGAATATACAGCATGGAAAGCATACCTGTGCATGCATACTAATAGGGTTCATCACTTCAGCCACCACTTGAAGTGCATTCATCTTTAAATTGCAAGGTAATAACAGCTGTTTAGGATACAAAAGATAATACTGCAGCAGATTGAAAGTGCGGAATAAATCATATATTATCCAAACATTACTTGCTCAGCTGGGAATACAAAGTGTAGAAGATGACACTCTGGGTGGAATTGTGAACAACTGAAAAAAATTAAAGGGAAGGTGCCTGTAAGAAACTTGAGATCTATGTCTGTTGTTTTTTCGTGTCGATCAGACATTGGTATTTAGTGCTGCTAGTAGTATATTGTACTTCAGGGAAAAAAAAGGCTGCTTTTAATGTAAAATTCTGGTTTCTTCTTGTGTGTGTGTGTTCTCCTTTTAGGAAGCTACAATATAACAAATGTCTTGCCTTCAGCTCCTGATATAGCTCAGTTTAAACAAGGAGTGAAATCGGTGGCTGGAAAACTTTCTGTACTTGCTAATGGGGTCATGACATCTATACAGGTTAGTAAAAATATTACAATATATTAACCATCAGTTAAAGCCTTTTTGTAGGGATTTGGTATCCTGGATCCTGCCTTTGAATCATCTTTAGGGAGAAAAGAATGAATTTGGCTTTGAGCTTTGTACTCTCATGGTAGACAGAAGATCTTTATCTTTTTGAAAATAAATCAGTAACTGATAGCTCACCTTCCTTAGAATATCTTTTCCCTTATATAGTTTATTTCTTTTCTTACAATTAAAACAAAAATTCCATTGTGGAAGTTATTGCTGTCACTTTATTTTTAAAGTAATAATAGTTCATAACTCAGAATTGAATAGTTTAGTTGGAAGAGACCTACAGCAATCATCTAGCCCATCTGTCATGGTTTAACCCCAGCCAGCAACTAAGCCCCACACAGCAGCTCGCTCACTCCCCCCTCAGTGGGACGGGGGAGAGAATCAGGAGGGTAAAAGTGAGAAAATTCATGGGTTGAGATAAAGACAGTTTAATAGGGAAAACAAAAGCCGCACACACAAGCAAAGCAAAGCAAAACATGGAATTCATTCACCACTTCCCATCGGCAGGCAGGTGCTCAGCCATCTCCAGGACAGCAGGGCTCCATCACGCGTAACGGTTGCTTAGGAAGCAAACACCATAACTCCGAACATCCCCCACTTCCTCCTTCTTCCTCCAGCTTTATGTGCTGAGCATGATGTCATATGGAGTGGGATATCCTTTTGGTCAGTTGGGGTCAGCTGTCCCGGCTGTGTCCCCTCCCAGCTTCCCATGCACCCCCAGCCTTCTCACTGGCAGGGGGGTGTGAGGAGCAGAAAAGGCCTTGACTCAGTTTAAGCACTGCTCAGCAATGACAAAAACATCCCTGAATTATCAACACTGTTTTCAGCCCAAATCCAAAACATAGCCTCATACTAGCTACTGTGAGGAAAATTAACTCTATCCTAGCCAAAACCAGCACACCGACTCTTGTATTGGCTCTTCAGTTGACTTGGCAGTAATACCTTTGATCCATGTTTGTGCATAAAATTAAGACATCCTGGTCTCAATAGTGTAAAGCATGTTTCATGCTCCGGTTAGTTTGCATTTCTTTTATGAGGTCAGTGGGAGCTCTCAGGTGTTTGAAAATCAGGCTAATTATCCTGGAGTTTAATCATAAACTCCAGTTCTTGGAAGAGCTGCTCAATTTTCTTTAAGTCTTAAAGAATTAAACTACTATTTATTTAACAAATGTAAGTAAAACAGATTCCTTTTAATGGAAAACATATTCATGTCTGTCTCTTTTTTTAACTTTTCTAGGATCGATATGGTTCATAATGCCTTTTGTATCAACATAATTAAGTACGCTAAAGAAGGATTTCTCTTCAGATATACACGTAATCACACTGCTGATTTGAATGAAGGTTGCCTTAAGACTGTTGATGTTTTCACTTGTTCCAACATATTTGTTTCCTTGTGCAGCTTTCTGGCTCAGCCTTATTCTTACTGCTATTTCATCTTTACAGAGCAGAAATCTTGTAGCAATTTGTTACATTGCCTATGCTTTTTTTTTTTTTTTCTCCTTTACAGTCTTGTATTTCTTAGCAACCTTAATGTTAGATGCTGGAAGTTTATTTTGTTACTGTTTTTGGCTGTGAAGCAGGAAGGAGGAAGAAGGATGAACGCATACAATGGAAATGAGGCTTCCTAATAGAAACCTCTGCGTGGTTGCATCCTTGCTCACCAGACAATAACTTGTCTTCTGACTGTTTTACGAGCTGTAAAAGCACGTGCTGAGGTGGTATTTAGTGGACTGTAGCAAAATATAGAATTAAGTTAAACCTGCGCTTATCAGGAAGTAGAAGCTCCTGCAGTCATAAATTGATGTGCATTAAAATGATGGGGAATTAGTGTTTTAAAACAATATTCCTGCTAGAAAATTGTATGCCTAGATGTGAGGTATGGAGAACACAAGACATGTGGTATAGTAAATTGTTGACCTCATCTTGTCATGGGAACAATCTATTTATTCCTAGTTTTGAAAGTTACAAAAAAATTGCAATATAGAATCCTTAAGTGCTTTTAAAAAATCTGTATTGTGTACAAATTGAAATAAAACTAAAATATATAAAGGGCCCGATAGGGCAGTTAATGAAATACTTGTTAAAAATGTTTAGAACAATCTTAGTTTTTTGGTAAATTACGAAATATTGAATGAGGAAATACAATGGGGCTGTGTTTTAGACAGTCTAGAATTTATTGTTGATGACATCCTGTATAAAAATGATTATGACCTTGAATAAAAAAACCTCACGACTAAGAATGAGCTCAAGCTAATTCTGTTCTGTAACTGTATTTCTTAATTCAAATTTGTAAACTGCTGATATCTAATAAAAACAATTGATATAAACTCACTTTTAAATTAAGTTTCTATGTGCAGACACCAGTCTCCAGCTTTCTAAATACTGTCATCTGTATTCTGTGTCTATACAATGAACTGGTTAAATTAGCCATTAATTTCAGTTAGTGAAACTAACTTTTTCATTAAATTGCTATATTTATTTAGAGATCAACACAGTAAGGCTGGGGTAGAAAAACAAGCTACTGTACTGAAATGCTGTGTTGAAATGCAGTTAATCATAGTATAACTGTCTTTTTTATTTTCTAGCTGCCTCATATCTAACTCTTGGTTCTGGTAATTTTCTCTTGTGGCTGTTGTGTTTAGTTTTCTTAATCCACAAGTGATCTTTCTTTTTTGAGAATAGTACAAGATAAGCATTTTTCCTGCTTAAATGTAGAGCTTTTCAATAAAAACTTGCTTTGTTTTTTCCTTTCCCACACTGTAGAGATGATTTTGCCAGTAAAACAAGAAAATGTTACTAGTCAGGGCTTGCTTTGGTTTTCTCTAATTGCAGGTAATGATTCTCAGTTTTCAAACTACTTTTTCAGTGTACACACAGTAGTAAATTTATTACAAGTAATAAGTGGTCTGATTTTCAGAGTTGCAGTATACCAACAGCACCCAGTGACTTGCAGAAGATCTGCTCCTCTGATAAAATATAAGTATAAAATATATAAAATAAAGTATATAGACATTCATACATGGATGCAGTTGCTTAAATTAAGGCAGTGAAGTATAACAAAATGTAGTTCTGCCTCTTCTTATGGTTTCTCACATATAACAATGTACATGAGATCACCTACACTGAAATAATTGTATTTTTTATGCATCACTGTGACACAGCAAACCACTTGCAGATGGAAAAATATGAAAAAGGGATCTTTTCAGTACAAAATAAGAAGAAATTCTAGGAGGAAACAACTAAGGGGTTATCTTAAATACCATAAAATAAGTACAGCTCTCTAGCAGATGTATAAGCTTTTTCCTTTTTGCTGCAGTCTGAAGATTACACCACAAAGTTCTCCTACAGGTGAACGATTCAATATTTTCAGGAATATTGTGCAGTTCAACATAAATTGGATTTGTTGTTGCAGATTCTCTATGGCAACCTGGGTACTGCCAATATGTTCTCTTGATGTTCTCTTGACATAATGGCTGGATGAATAGCTCTTGACCCCCAATACACCTATTTGTGTCTTTAATAAACCCGTGAGGTGTCACTGCCTTTCATCAAAGAAAGAGAGGTGGGGAAAGGTTGCCACGTACACTGGAAGAGCCAGTCTTAACTCGAGTCTCCTGGGAATTCAGGATGCCATGGCGCCTCTGATCAGGCAGGATTTGATTAGAAACCTAAAATGAGGTTTGAATTCCTGCTTTCTTACGTGTGCTTTTCTTTGGAAAGCTGGACATGAGCCAGCAATGTGTGCTCACAGCCCAGGAGGCCAACCACATCCTGGGCTGCATCCAAAGCAGCATGGCCAGCAGGTCAAGGGAGGGGATTCTGCTCCTCTACTCCACCCTGGTGAGACCCCACCTGGAGTCCTGCGTCCAGCTCTGGAGGCCTCAGCATAGGAAAGACATGGACCTGTTGGAGCACGTCCAGAGGAGGCCACAAAAATGATCAGAGGGGTGGAACACCTCTCCTGTGAGGACAGGCTGAGAGAGTTGGGGCTCTTCAGCCTGGAGAAGAGAAGGCTGGGATGGAGACCTTATTGCAACCTTCCAGTACTTAAAGGGGGCTTAGAAAAAAGATGGGGATGGACTCTTTAGCAGGGCCTGTAGCAATAGGACAAGGGGTAACAGGTTTAAACTAAAAGAGGGCAGATTTAGACTAGATGTAAGGAAGAAATTCTTGGCAGTGAGGGTGGTGAAAGAGTGGCACAGGTTGCCCAGAGAGATGGTAGATGCCCCATCCCTGGAAACATTCCAGGTCAGGTTGGGCGGGGATCTGAGCAACCTGACCTAGTGGAAGATGTCCCTGCTCACTGCAGGGGGGTTGGACTAGATGGCCTTTAAAGGTCCCTTCCTGCCCAAAGATTGTGTGATCTCTTGCCTTCAAACACATTTGTCAGCTGCTGATAAAAGGGGCAAATGACTAATGCTGCTGTAAACATCACAGCTTTTAGAATGCATCATAAAACCATGTATTGGATCTGGTTTTGCGACAAGTTTCCAAGGGAAACTTGGCATTGGTCACCAGTTGCGTTTTGTTGCAGTTGTTCGTCCCTTAATCCTCTCTTGCTCCAGTCACACCTCTTGCTTTTTCAAAGCTGGAACTGAATGATGGCAGCAGCAACTGTGAACTATTCAAGTTAAACTTTCCTCTTCCTAAAGACAAGTGAGGATACTGCATGTAAGGGGAGGGGAAAGGGGATTATTTAATACTTTACATTTCAGAGAGTTTATTTTTGTAGGTTAAAGTGAAAGAGTTAGAAAAATGTTTGAAGTTAGTTGTTACAACGCTAAACCCAGCATTAATTTGATGCAGAGACCTGTGCTCTCCTTCCCGGAGTAAACAGTTAAGGGCCGAGGGGGGCATTTGTTACTGTCTGTTTCCTTGGCTTTTTGCAAAATGGGAAATGCTCAATGCTGTCATTCTGATCTGCTTCACATCACTTTGTTCCACTGCTGGGAGAAGCAATTCCAGAGACGTTTTGATGCTGATTTAAGCTTTTTGTTTTAGAAGGATTTTGCAGTGCAAGAGTGGGCTGAGTGACTCCATAGCATAGGAGTCTGTAAACATTGCTTTAGCTATGTGTATGACATGGCTCTTGTCCTGCTCTTGAGTCAAGGAAGTCTAGCTGTTGTTGTAATCAAGGGTGAAGCTGAAGACCATATAAAATGGTGAATGCTTGATTTGATTTTGAGGGGCTTCCACACAAATTAGCTTTTTTGCATAGCCATGCATATAAGACTCAATTCACTTTGATCAGTAATGGTCAAACCTGTGTCCTGCAGACCTGGAGGTAGCTGAGGTGGTACAAAGCAGAAAAATTGCAGTCATCCTTCGTGCTGCTGCTCACAACTTCAAAGACAAATAGTAGCACTGCCTTTGTCTTCTTGTAAGATCAGCTGCAACGGGCAGAATATGTTCCTTCAAATTTTAGTGCTTGCAATTTAAATTTGTTCTTGGTGTCTACTTTTTAGAACCTTCAAAGGCAGTCTAGCCACGTGGTCTCCCACACAAAGCAGTATGATCTCATGGTTCCTCTTCAACTTCGATTTCTGTGAGACTGTTCCTTCCCTTTGCACGGGTAAGCAATGTTGCTTTCTGCCAAAGATGTGAAAATAGAGAAGTATAGCCCTGTTGAAGCAATCCAGAAAAGCCCTGTGGTGCTTGGAACGTAAGTAGAGGGTTGTGTCAGTTATGTTTGCAAAGTGTGCAGGAACAGTTTGGCCTCTGGTTTGCAAGCCTCTATGGGTGCACCTACTTCAACAACCTCCCTGTTTTTAGAGAGAAAAGAAGGAAAGGAGCAACAGGGGACTTGGAGCTTCTCTCCATCTTCAGCTTGGCTTGCAGGTCCACGCTGAAGCTCTTCAACACTTATTTCTTCATTTGTAGTTTTGGATTTTGTGTGGTTAGTCTGACTTTTCTGTTCTCTTCAGATGTCTCTAAGAGGAGGTTTTGATCTTAAAGGTAACTATTTCTGTATACGAGCTAATGAGAGTTCAAATCAGTTGCCTGCTTATGGACATCTGTTGCCATTAGAGAAGTCTTAGCATACTTTGCCTGATCACTGGCTGCGACACCAGAAGGTGTGGGTCTCCTGTAGTGCTGCATCATCAATCACGAACACAGGGCTTCTAAAGTGTCTACAAGTGGGCACCTGGATTGGGCCCTGTGTAGCTGCTGCACGTTGAGCCGTATGGGTATCTACTCCCCACCATTTGTACTGATGCTCCATACGCTCACAGCAGGGACTCCTACATTTTCCCTTAACTGGGAGGTTGGTATGGAAGAGCCGTGGCTTTCATTGGTGAAGGGTGGAGAAAATAATTATGTTGTTGACAGGCTGGTTTGAGAAGGCATACAGCAAAAGTGTCCGTGAGACAAGGTGCAGAAGATCTGGGTATGCAGGAGGCAGGTTTGGTGATGGGAACATGCAGATGTTCCCATCCCAACGCTGCAAGATCCTATAGTGTGAGAACAGAGGGTTCTGCGGTCTGAAGTTTGTAAGTCAAGTGCTTTATTGGTTCATCAAGTCATGAGCCAATATAAACCAGCATTTATATCTGTATTTATAAATTGATGTGGTTTTCTCTCGGTTTCTGCTACTGTAATGATTAAGGCGACAAAATCCTTAGGGAGATGAACATGGTGCAGTGCTTTGTGGATGTGAGGATTGCTAGCAGAACAGCTTGATCAGAAATGATATTTATATTCCAGAATTAGATTATACCGGTGAACGTGTTGCCATTCCAGTACTGGCATCCACCCAGTGCTTCAGGGGTTTGGTGTACAGAGAGGGGAGGTGCTGATGCAGTAACGTGGCTAAGAGGGGCTCCTTTGTCACGGTCTGTAAAGAGCAGCTGCGTGACAAAATGTGTGCCTGCAGCAGAGAAGGACCTAGGACCTATTACGGAAAATGGTAAGAGAGGAAGGAAACGGAGATTGCCAGTGTTTCCTCAGAGAAAGATGTAATTTGTTATCCGAGCGTGCTCATCCCCCACACCCTGTGCAATCTCTGGCTGAGCAGCGGCTCCATCGACAGGCAGCCTGTGAAGCTCACAGTGCTGGGGCATGAGATAACACTTCTAACGTTGCACAGGGCTCCTTTTTAAAAGCTGATGTAGACCTGGATTTCTGAAGTATAGCAGCCAGCCGTTGAAGAGGCACTCGCTTGCTTTTTCAGTTTTCTGATTATATTGATAGGACTTTCTGCATTCCTTTCTGGTAATGCGTAATGCGCTCAAATCTCCTGTTTGCCTGACAGTTCTTTCCTGTTTATATCAAAATTACTTGATGCAGTAATAATGCATGACTAATGCAATTACAAATGGGAGCAATGCTGGGAGGTCCAGTAGCATTATTAGGTTGCTTTGGAGAGACACAGTTCACAAGAAGCATGACCAGTTGGAAGTGGATGGGCTGTATTGTATTTGTATCGGGCTGGACTGCACCTATTTTCCAATGCACATTTGCAGCTCCTTGGTTTCAATATCTGAAGATGACTCTTCTGTTCTATAGTACTAAATACTGCCCTTTTCTATCTCGGATTTGAGAACATCAGAAAATAAAGGAAATGCAAAGCTATAGGTAAATTTTCTAGCCAGCACCTTAATTAACACCAACATCCACCGAAGAGGAGTGCATTTTAATACGTGGTTGCCACAGGGAATAACTGATGTGGAACTCAGAGCCTTACTAGAATAAGGCAGGTGCTGCTGCTTGCATAATAGTAATTTAA
This sequence comes from Phaethon lepturus, assembly GCF_000687285.1. Classification (NCBI taxonomy): domain Eukaryota; kingdom Metazoa; phylum Chordata; class Aves; order Phaethontiformes; family Phaethontidae; genus Phaethon; species Phaethon lepturus. The sequence continues at coordinate 8,772 of NW_010552373.1, read as the reverse complement.
CGATGGGTTTAGCAGCGGGGTTTTTTGGTGTGTGACCCTTTCCTGCTCCAGGGCTACGCTCTGTCACCCTCTTTCCC
>NW_010552373.1:272-8664 GCF_000687285.1 Phaethon lepturus | reverse complement strand
AAGCTGGGTAAGAAAAACGAAACTGAGAGGCAGCACAGCTTCAGGGATGGGTTTGGTTCGGGTGCTTTAAAGATCATTTAGGTGACCCGGTGTTTTAGCCACAGTGGCAGGTGGTGAACTGAAAGGGCAACTGCTGGACTGGGCTTTCCCAGCCAGGTAAAATGAAGTCATGGCTATGCTCAGTGAATTTTCCCAAGATTTTGGGAGTTAACCCTTCACGAAGAGAATGTAGGTGATCACAGCAACCTGGCTTCAGACTCAGGGTAATGCTCATCAAGTCTGGGTTTTTCTCAGGGGAAAGAGCTCTTCCCCTCTTCCCCAGCTTGGCTATATTGCAAAATAAACAATTTGCTTTTGTCTGATTCTGATTAACACAAGATTGCCTTACTTTTGAAAATAAGCCAATGTTTGTCTCCATAACTTTTTGCTCTCTGAAACCCTTTGCTAGATTTGATGAGGAAGAAATGAGACCACTGACACTCCCCCAGCTCTTTTAGTTTCTTTACAAACTCAGGACAGCTTTGCTCTGAGCTGTATTTTAAAGGTGCTCCGCAGACCTACCTGGCAGCTGTTACGGACACGGAGACAAAATGCTGCCATGATGTTGGAGGGAAGTTTTCTGACGTCCCAGCCTGCTGGGTCTGGTCTTTATTAGGGATGACTAAATTGTGGGTATTCAAGCAGCAGCATCCAGTTACCCAGTGGATCTAAGGGAACCTGCACATCGCTGTCCTGCTTCTATAAATGCAACTGAAAATAGGATTTCACTGCACTGAGAAAAGTTTCTCCTGAGAGCCTTTGGAGACCAGTGCTGAAGGTAAGCACCACCACCATTATCTGGTTTGTGAAGGCCAGGTGATGAACTTACACGGGCCATTGCAGTCTTCCCAAAACCCCGCTTTCAACTGTCCTTGAAATGTGAAGGAAACCTGTGATTATAGATTTGAAGTGAATCCAAACATCCTGCTCCTGCAGAAAAAAAAAGTGTGTCTATGAGTTTATACTGAAAACACCTCTTTTTTGCAAAAATAAGTCATATCTGAAGAGAAAATGTAGGCGACAAAAAGAGGATTTGGGCACTTCTGCGTAGAATAATGTTGAAAATATTTTTCTTTTTATTGCATGAAGTCCTTAAATCCTTCAGACCCATCTTGGCATCTCCCGACTGGAAGCAGAGATGTGTGTTATGTGCTGCTCGGGGTGGGAGGGGTGCTCGTTCACGGGAGTGAAGGGGCACCATGCAGAAGATGGTTCTGCTTTGCATGTCTCCAGGGTTTGCGGGTGGTGGTGTGGTGTTTGATTTTGTTCTTGCAGCTAAGAAGTTTATTAAAAGGTTTTTGGGAAACTTTCAGCTTAGATAATCTTGCCTGTGTTGTAGCTTAGAGGTACGAATGGTCATTTGAATTGCTAAGTAAGTCAATTGCCAAAATAATTATTTAAATCATAGCATTATTACCTATATGTATCCAACCACATTGTAGAATTAAAGGAAGTTTTCCATTACAGAGTTATTCAGTGGTTATTTTCTGAAATTCACTGTGTGGTATGAAGATGTTAAAACCTTACAAAGCTGTTTGCGTGGAGTCTGGGAAACGGGTCAAGTCTTATTTCATCTTACTGAAGTAGAGTTTGAGGTTAAAAGTTTGTTAAAAACATTAACTATGCAAATTAATGAAAACCACATAAACCCAGTCTGCTCTGATGAACAAACCAATTGAAAAACAAAGGAGACAAAACACATCAAGAGCATGCAAATCAATAACTAGGATATTCCTTTTGCTTTATGACTTGTGAGACATTATCAATGAAATTGGGGAGAATTGATTTAAAATACATAAAAGCAAGTGCTGTGGGGGGCTGTTTCCCCACAAGGTGCACCTTATTTGTGTCTTCAATCCTGCTGGCACTTCTATCAAATGGATGCCAAGCAGTTCAGCTGGCCAAGATTGGGCAATACTTCATTAAAAGATGTGCATGATACCTTGTCCGGACTCTGGTATCCCGTTTCTGCTTGGTGAACATCTCATCCCCTTGTGCACTGTTTTTCCTGCTGGAGGGACTTCTCTGTCACCACATGGTGACATCACCCACCTCGCGTTCCTCCCCTGGGCGGAAAGCAAGTTTTGTGAAGTCCCTCTTATTTTGGTTGGGTTTTTGACAGCTGCTTGTTTGCTAAATGCAAGTGCCGGCAAAGAATGTCTGTGGTGAGAGGGGGCTGCGCTGCTGAGGGTGGCTGAGGCTGCTCTGGGCTGCCAGGGCTGGAGGACAAAAAAAACCCCACTCCTAGAAGGATGCACCTCATCCTCCCTGTGCCTGGCTGGGGTGATGTGGGGGTGTCTGCCATGGGAGGTCTCCAGAGGAGCTTTTAGCTTGGTGCCCGGCGGTGAGAGGACCTTGGAGGTAAGGACGAAAGACTTTGTGCTCTGGCAGCTCTCGCCCGGCCACCCCAGGCTTGTGTCCTCCCGCCTCCCTGCCCTGGGCTTTCTGTCGCAGCAAGAAGACAGACCGGGACTGGAAACCCAGGCCAGGGCGTCAAGGCAGGGTGGGACCAATGGCTCACTGAGAAACACAGAAGAAAGGGATCGAGAGCCTCCGGGCTTGAGCCAGTTTCTGCCAGAAGTTGCTGGAGGGGTGACTGAGCAGAAACCCGGGAGATGTGCAGGCAGGCCGAAATGAGCGGTGGGCATCAACCCACCAAACTGGACCCTCATCTCCAGAACGCAGGAGGTCCGGAAAACAGCGTCACGGGCAAAAACCGGCTTCCACAAACTTCCCTGCTCAGCCTCTTCACTTTACAAGCTCTTCATCCTTCCTGACAGGACAGTATTAACTATGTCCTGTGTCCCTCAGAAATTTTACCTTCTCTGTCTTGTTTGCTCACATCGCCTTCTCCCCCACTCCCCCCACCTCTTTTTTCTGTCTAGCACTATTGGTGCTCATCTCTCAGCCACCATTTTTTCCAGCTAGCTGTTGTAGCCTCTGACCTCCTCTTCTCAGCACTTCTATCATTCGTCCTGTTCTGCTTTGCTTCTTTCCCCTCGATTCGCCTTGCAGCTATTTTTAACATGATGAAGCCAATGCTTTAAGGCACTGTTTATACTTAGAGTGGTTTGTTTTTTCCCATTCTTTAATGACATTAATACCACTTCCTAGTACCACTTCTGTGCTCAGTTTCTCTTCATTTTCTGACACCTAATAGATGAGTGCAAAATTTCTTCATGAAAATTGTTGTCCACAAGTTTTCACAAACCCCAGGGCTGTCTCCACAGTGGCAGCAGGAGGCCTCCAGCACATATGTCACAGAGATGTGCTCCTGTCACCCACGTGGCCGGTGCGAGGTGAGGTCCTGGCTGAAGCTGGTGACTCATCTGGTGGCATGGATGTAGGTGAGACCTGAAGCAGAACACCGGCTCCTCCCTCACCTATGCCCTTTGCCAGTTATTTTGCTGTTATAGTGCTAGTCCTTCTGACAGCACCAGCTAATTTGAATTTATGCTCCTAGATGACCAGTTCCAGCTCCTCCACCTGCTGGGGATGGATGGAGAGCTGAGGCTCTTGGACCCTGTGGCTGGAGGCGGCGTTCAGGCTGATGTGCACTATGGACCGGGCATCGCTGTGGGGATTTGGTTTGAGATCGACACCTCAGGTCGGTGCCTGAGCTCCCTTCGCAGCCGGCAAAGACTCGGGTGCTGGGGCCACAGGAGCAGCCAACTGCTGAGCCGCAGGCGCTTGCATTTGGTCGGCATTTCCTGGGTCTCTGCGGCTCAAAAGGGAGCTTGGGCACTGCTGCCCCAAGTCCCGCTCCCCAGATGCCTTAGTTTCTTCTTGCACAGCCATTAGCTTGCACCGATTTGAATAGCAAATGTTTCCGCGAGGAATTAATCATAAGGGGCGCCTGGCCCTGACCTGTTTTTGGCCACGGTGAGAGCGATAGTGGGTCTGTGCGCAGCCGGGATGTCCTGTGGCTCCCCAAACTGCTGCTCACAGGACCCCATCTCCCAAAATCAGCCTCTCCCTGCTGCTTCTGGCTTCCTCCTGCCCCTATTGCTTCTACCCCGCTGGTAATTGGTTTTATGATATGCACACTGGCGCTCGCTTCTGTCTGAGCTTTGTTTTACGGCCGCTGCAATACACAGGAGCGGACGCGCAGCATGAAGCGTGAAAGCCTTCTTGGCCGAGCGGGGCAGGGAAGAAGCCGTTTGGCCTCGGGATCTTGTTCCCTTGGCTTTGATGGAAAACAATGGTGGTGTCTGGAAGCTGTTACAAACCCAGTCTGCAGGCTTCGAATGCAAGTAAAACGTGCTTTCTTGAAACGAGACGCTGAACGATGTGATGGGCCAGGGAGGCGGGAGTGCACGCAGCCAAGGCTTGAGAAAATAGGGAGTGGGCAGAAATGTTAAGTAAGGCATTATTTAAGTGTATAACTAATATATAACTGCGGTGCTCCACCTTTCGCAGGGCCCGGCAGCGGGCGGGTTCAGTGGAGGTCTGCCCGTGGGTCTCTGCGGCCTGGGAGGGGGCTGTGAGCAGCAGTGGAGGCAGCGAGCGAGCGTGCAGGAGCGCGGAGCTGCTCCACTTTGCCAGGCAGAGCCACCAGGCCTGGGTTGTAGCCTGGTTGTCTTCAGCCTTGACTTCTGCACTGCTCTAGATTTAACGCACTTTTTGTTCCCCCCAAGGGAAAAGGTTGGTGTGAAGTCCAGACGCCTCGGGGAGTGACAAAACGGCGTCTGCTCTGACTCATCCCCTGGACACGCTGGCCTGTCTTCACCGGCGAGAGAGGAAAAGCTACCTCCCTGGTCTCAGAGAGTCGATGAGATGCCGTGAGCGGGCGGGAGAAGAGCCGCAGCCCCCGTCGCCCCGCCGGCAGCAGCTGGGCGGCACGGAGTGGGCTCCCGGGCTAGAGGGGAAGCCCCTCTGCAGCGAGGAGACACGTACAGGTGGTTTAGCTCCAGCTGCAGCCTTTCCTACGGCAGGCCTAATGCCAGAAATACCGAGGGAAGGGAGGAGTTTTCTGAAACCTTGCAGAATTTCAAGCAAAAGGGTGCATCGTTTTTGGGAAACATCAAAACTGTGATGTAAATGCTAATAAATATGAATGAGTACAGGCTCTTGGGGAGACCGGTTGGGCCCATCTTGCAGAGCAGTGTATACAGAGATATGTGAATAATTCCCTTTTTTAATTAGTTTGGAAAAAAATGGAGAAGAAATGTTTTGTTCTCACTCAAACCAATTTAAAAAAAAAAAGTAAAGAGAAATGTTTTGGATCAAACTACATACGTTGTTCAGCCTGAGAGGCGATGTTTTCTTTCAAGCCGGAGACCTTTCAGTTGAAGGACATCTTAAATGCACTTAAATGGAAACCAAAAAGACTGATCAAAAACTCTGGGAGGAAATTCTCTTTTCTCTGGCTCTTTCTTTTTCTTTCCCCATTTGTTTTTTTGGCATGAACAGTCTGGAATCCACAAAATGTTTTGCTGGCACCAAGTCTGTACTTTGTGTTAGAAAAAGCTCCTTCTGGGTTTGGTGGGGTTTTTTTTGTTTGTTTGTTTTTCCTGGCCTCCCCCTCACTATGTGTCCAGGGTAAGTTACTGCCCATTTCCCAAATTGCTTCCAGTCTTCCTCCTCCACTGGTACAGGAGAGGAGAGGTCCCTTTGCTGGGGATGCATGGGGCGAAGGGGGATCGTAGCCCCGGCGCACAGCGAGGGGAAAGCCCAGTACCCCCACGTAGGAACACGGAGCCGTAGCTAAAAGACATCCGGACTGGGCTCCCATGCTCGATCCCTGCCCGCTTGGGTCAGGATGGAAACCAACACCCCACTCCAAAAAATCTTTTAAGTAAAAGGAGCCTGAGAGATGGCTTGGGGAGAAAAGAAATAATTGAGATGCTTCAGCCACGCGCTCAGCACCCGAAAGGGGGGTCAGCTTCTGTACCGCGTCTGCAGCAGGGGGGCTGCTGCAGGGCCAGGAGGAGGAGGAAGGGCAAGATGCTCGGGCATGAGTAGCAGGGGTGCCCGGGCCAGCAGCCCCGCAGCCACGCTGCTGAGCAGCTCTGGTTTTCCCTGGCCAGAGCAGCCGCGCTGACCGGAGATCCCCCCACCCAGGGATGCTTCCCGCAGCACTGAGCCACCAAGTTAGCGCTTTTGTAAGAAGCAGATAAAAAAAATAATCCTGTCTCTCCACCTGGACCCAGGGCTGGTGCCCAAGCAGGTCCACAGCCTCGGAGGTGGCCTTGGCAGGAGCCGCGGTGATGGCATCTGATCGCTGTGCTGAGGTGCGGCCGGTCTGCGTGCGCAGACCCGTACGCCCCGGCGCATTAAAGCCAGACATTATTTGCACCGGTCAACAGCGTCTGCAGTTTCTGTTTGCTTTCAGCTCGGGCCAAACGGTGTCCGCAGCCTGCCCAGGTGAGTCGGTAGCGCCGTGGATGTAAAGAGCTTGCCGCAGCCGGACCTGGAAGGGCTGCGCCGGCCCCAAGCCCAGCAGCCGCGGCACCAGCAGCCTTTCCACCTGTTGCCCATGGCTGGCCCCTAAGGCTTTTTGTCTGTATTATCTTTTAAGTGCCAGAAAACGTGGCAAGGTATTTGGAGAGTGGAGAGTACTAAAAAGCTATTGAAAAGAGTATGTTAGCTGACAGTAAAGATAATGTCACTTCCTAAGCTTTTCTTTCAAGACATCATTTTTGATGGCAAAATTAATGCTTAAGAAACCCAGACTAGAGGAATATAATGAAGCTACACAACAATAACATCCAGTAAAGTATCTTTAGGAAGACTCCTGTTTGCGTGAGAGTATTCCCATTATGCAAAATCTAAGTTTTCACTAAAAAGGAATTAAAAAAAATATCTCACACTTATAGTTGTGGAAATAAATAACTTAAAATGAATGTAACTAGGAGTTACTTCTGCCTGAGGCTCTACAAAACCTGCAGCAGCAATGTTAATGTCCCAGTTCCCCACAGCTCTTCCCCGCTGTTCAGGCAGCCCGTCGCTCCCCCTTCTGCGATGGCCGCAAGCAGGACAGTTGCCCCAAGGAGCCCAGCCACTCCAAGGGGTCCCAGGTGGAGAAGAGAAGCAAGATGGGGCAATTGGCCACTGACACAGCAGGTACCTGGTTGGGTTTCTTCCTTTTTTCCTTTTTTGCCATCAACAGGGTGGCCACATGGAAGGCAACTTTAAGCTTCTTCCTCATCTTCGTCGAATGAGGGTCTCCAGGTAGGAGGACAACAAGCTCTGGCCCACTGGCCCCAACCACAGGGACGTGGCCACCATGGCTCGTCCGTCCCGACAGCAAAAGGTGTCCTGTAATGGAAGTCCACTGGTGGCACCTGGTGTAATTTTTGTCAAATCCGCTCGCCTTCTCCGGCCATGGAGTAGAGAGCTGTGTCTATAGGCAGTGAGGTGAGTGACACCCCCACCAAGGGACAGCCTCCAGGCAAAAGGCGGCGGCACGGCCGAAGCAGCGCAGGATGAGAAAAGCCTGAGCTCGGGTGCCTGCAGGGCAAGGGTCCCTGGAGCCAGGCGGGGTCAGACTGGCCCCAGCCACAGCCACGGAGGCACCTACCTGTGGGGCTGACTGGTCTGTGGGGAGCAAGTGCCTTGGCTTGGGCTGCTGGGATGGGCGGGAAGCTCTCAGGGGCCTGCCCTGCTCCAAAAATCGGTCAGTGACAAACAGGGTCTGCCGAGGCGGGTTTTGAGTGTGCTTGGTTTTGGGAGCGTGCTTGGGAAGTCTCATCGGCTTCTTGAGTTAATTGCAAGTCTGCTGGGATGAGTACAACAGCACTGTAGTGCCTTGTATAAAATGGCTTGCTCTTTTCATTTTGCTTTGGGGTTTTTTTTTTAGGTTTTAAAATATTTCTACAAAGCCTTTTGCTGCAGCTGCAGCATTCTGTTTCCTCCCCTTGATACCTGGAACCGCTGGGACTTCGCGTAGAAAGCGCACGCGATACGCATCCGCAGCGAGGAGCAAAACTCAGCGGGACTCACTCAATAAAGCAGCAGCTTCCTCCAAACCAGGCGGAGGGGAATTGCTGTCCACTGAAGAGATGGGTAACGTTGCCCTGCCCGGCACGGGGTTCGTCACCGTTCCTCTGTAATTGGCAAAGTGCCGCGTCCCAAGGACCATCTTCTCTTTGTCAAACACTCAAAACGTTACGTTGATGTTTTCATGTAAAACCAGGCGTTCCTGGTTTGCATGTCTTGGAAACAAGATGTCTGTGTTTTTGTGGAAAGGTGGACAGGTTTCATCTCGATCTGGCTACCTGTTCAACGCAAGCCCTATTTAGCTGGAGCACCCCTTGGTTCCTTTGCCAAATTACTCTGTTTCCTCCCCTCTCTTTGTTTTCCCCAGGCCACAAAGGGGTTTCACCTAAAACCTCCCTGCCACCCTTCCGGG
>NW_010552373.1:0-241 GCF_000687285.1 Phaethon lepturus | reverse complement strand
CACGTGCCCGGGGCCCCCCCGTGCGTCGCTGCCAGTGGACATGGCCGTGCCTCCGGCCACGTGGGGACTGGAGGATGGCCGTGCCACCGGTATTTAGTCCTTAACCCCCCTGGGGCTGGGCTTGCCGGCGGTTTGCCGGGAGGCCTTGCTCCCGCCGACGTCCCACTGGGGCGGTGACGGTGGCGCGTCCCCGGTTTCCTGCGCTGTCTCGGCCGTTTGGCCGGGTGCCTCCCGGCTCCCT
>NW_010552372.1:82780-89315 GCF_000687285.1 Phaethon lepturus | reverse complement strand
GGTTGCTGGCTGGGGCTAAACCACGACATCACCAAGTTAGACCCTTCTCTAATATCTCTTTAAAGTAGTTGCACTACTGTAATACTACAAAATTGACTCATAAACTATATTACATAGTAATTCTGTGCACATATAGTTTTATATGCTGAACAGTGATTTTCCCTAAATAAAAAAATTAAAAGATATTGACTGTGCCTGAGGCAGTTAATGTTTTTGACTCCTGAAATATATGTACCTATTATGGATGAAATTATAACTGGCAATTTGATTATCCTCTTATACTAAAAAAAAACCCACAACTTTCTAATTTCTAAGTTTGTGTTATTTAATCATCATATATTTTCTTATATCTGTCATCACTGATACAATCACAATTTATGAAAATCTTATCACATAATTTATTGATCTGAATAAATATGTTTTTACTGCTTGTCAAAGGAAATAAAATTTACGTAAGATACATGGCGTCTGCTTCAGAGTCGTAAAGTTGGGACGCTAGGCATGTGTAGTTTTTTGCATCACGAAACAAACACAAAATTCCATTTTCTATAAGCTTATATTTCTTTAAACTTCCCTTTTCTCAAAAACTGCTGAGTAGCTTAGCTTATTTCTGTATCTTAAATTCATCTGTTCCTTTCATTCTTCTAGAGATAAATGAATACAAAAAATGCAGTCAATGATTTTTTTAAAAAAAACCTCCTTCTCTTAAAAAAGTCCCTTGCATTGGTTGACAATACTCTTCTCTTGTACCCTTTCTCTCTGCATTCATCTAATATTTGTCATTTTGAAATCTTTATAATCAGTTGGACTGTCCACAACCATTAGTGACTTCTTTGTCTCAGGAATTTTTTCCACACACCTAGATGTGCTCTCTTTTGTTTTCGCTCCAATCTTCAGAATTGACAGTACCAGGTAAACATTTATTGACACAATTTAACTGTTTTACTATCAAGGTAAAATAAATGCCCACAAAATGTAAAGGTAAATAGCAAAAGCAGTTTTTAAGTATCATAATATTTCTGCCTTAGTAAATGATACAACAGAAAATGTTTGGAAGTAGTGTGGCCAGCAGGAGTAGGGAAGTGATCATGCCCCTGTACTCGGCACTGGTGAGGCTGCACCTTGAATCCTGTGTTCAGTTTTGGGCCCCTCACTACAAGAAGGATGTTGAGGTGCTGGAGCGTGTTCAGCGAGAAGGGCAACGAAGCTGGTGATGAGTCTGGAGCACAAGTCTTATGAGGAGCGGCTGAGGGAACTGGGGTTGTTTAGTCTGGAGAAGAGGAGGCTGAGAGGAGACCTTATCGCTCTCTACAACTACCCGAAAGGGGGTTGTGGCGACAAGGGTGTTGGCCTCTTCTCCCAAGTAACCAGCGATAGGATGAGAGGAAATGGCCGCACGTTGCGCCAGGGGAGGTTTAGATTGGATATTAGGAAAAATTTCTTCACTGAGAGGGTGGTCAGGCATTGGAACAGGCTGCCCAGGGAGGTGGTGGAGTCGCCATCTCTGGAAGTGTTCAAAAAACGAGTGGATGTGGCACTTCAAGACATGGTTTAGGGAACATGGTGGTGCTGGATTAATGGTTGGACTTGATGATCTTGAAGGTCCTTTCCAACCTCAGTGATTCTGTGATTCTGTGAAAATGGGTATAGTTCTTTAGACCTCAAAAGTAGTTGGAATTGTAGAAGCATATGGAAGTTGATAAACCCAAAACTAGAGAGTAATAATAATTAAATGTTTTTCCTCTGTATAGATAATAAAATCTTTGAAACTAGCCACAGCAACTTGAATAGAAACTCATGACATATTTTGTGCTGGTTTTGACTGGGATGGAGTTAATTTTCTTCAAAAAATTGCACATGAGGTCTGGAGGGGTACAGTTGGGACAGCTGACCCCATCTGACTAAAGAGATATTCCATACTATATGATGTCATGCTCACTGAACATATAAACCTGGGCAAAGAAGAAGGAAACGGGGGCGGGATATTTGGAGTTATGGTATCTGTCTTCCCAAGAAAGCATTACACATGATAGAGCCCTGCTTCCCTGGAGATGGCTGAACACCTGCCTGCCCATGGGGAGTGGTGAATGAATCCCTTGTTTTGCTCTGCTTGTGTGTGCAGCTTTTGCTTTACCTATTAATCTGTCTTAATCTCAAGCCATGAGTTTTCTCACTTTTACTCTTCTAATTCTCTCACCCAACCCACTGTGGGGGAGTGAGCGAGTGGCTGCGTGGTGCTTGGTTGCTGGCTGTGGTTAAACCATGACAGTCCTTTTTGGCACCCAACATGGGGCTTGAAGGGTTTAAGATAATGACAGATTTGATCGGAATGTACTAGATCAAATTTATAGCTGTTATGGCTGTTTAGCTATTAATTGGCAGATTCTTTTGCTTGCCATAGGTTTGCTTTCCTTACTGTATATTAGAGTCTAGTGCTCATTAGTGGCTGCTTTTTGCTCTTGCTGATTGCCGTGCTGCTGTACTACTTATTCACTTACTCTGCTGTGCTTGGGAAGATTTTGATAACAGCAATGGCGATGCGCCTAGGCTGGCAGATGGCCGGGGCATTGCTGCTGTTTCTGTGCTGCTGCACTGGACAGGCTGGAACCCCAGTGTGAACTTAAGTCAAAGGCACTGTGATCTGTGGATGTGTCCACATGGGAGCAGGATATCCTGAATCATCTGTGGCTATGGGTAAGCCCACGCCAGAGCAAGTACATCTCGAAGCGCCTGTGGCCTGTGCTACAGCAGGTAAACCTCTGAATGGATTGTGGCCTGGGGGTAAGTCTGCGCTGGAGAAGGTACACCCTGAAGCATCAGTGGCTCTGCCTGAGGTCATGCCTGGAGCACCTCAAAGTGTGTGGCCATGGATAAGACCACGACACAGGAAGTACAGCCCTGGAGGGACTTCAGCCATGGGGAAGGCCATGTTGGAACATGTTCTTTCCAGAAGGGACTGTGGCTGTGGGTAAAGGCCATGCTGGAGCAGCTATATCTCTGAATTTATTGTGTCCTCTGGAGAAGGCTACTCTGGAACAGGTGTACCTCAAAACAACTGTGGCTGTGGATAAGTCTATGCCACAACAGGTATACCCCTGGAGAGACTGTGGCTCATAGACAAGGCTCCACTTGTCTCCACTTGGAGAAGGTAGACCCCTGAAGAACTGCAGTCTGTGGGTAAGTCCAAACTAACACAGGGGCAAAGGGAAGAGTTCATTGCAATGTTAAACTCTATAGTCTAGTCCAAAGTGGACAGGGGTGGAGATTGTAAATGAAATAATTTGAAATTGTTGTAACCTGGGATTTGAGTTGCATGTTATAGGAATTGCTATAGCAGGAACCACCTGAACCAATGCAGGATACAAGAAACAGTGCAAGTGGAACCAGTGACCCAACCTGAGCTGGCTTTGGTGCCTGGGAACTCCACACAGCACACGACCTCTCCTGTCCTGAGTGACCACCATAACAGATGGAGCCCAAAGTCATGGACTAAATGAATTCAGGGGACATTTTACAGACATTTTACAGGGGTGGTGCATCAACTAAGAGAATGATATCTCTGTATGGTATCAAAGAATGGGAAGTGGGGTGGTGGGTAATGAGAATGTACTGGATAGTGTGTGACCTGATCATGATGTAAATTATATGGAATAAGGGGTGGAAAATGTGCTGGTTTTGGCTGGAATAGAGTTAATTTTCTTCATAGAAGCTAGTATGGGGCTATGTTTTGGATTTGTGCTAAAAACAGTGTTGATAATTCAGGGATGTTTCAGTTCTTGCTGAACCATGCTTACACAGAGTCAAGGCCTTTTCAGCTTCTCACCCCACCCCACCAGCGAGGAGGCTGTGGCTGCATGGGAAGCTGTGAGGGGACACAGCAGGGACAGCTGACCTAGTCTGTCCGTAGTCTGTCTGACCATAGTACCATATGACATCACGTTCAGTATATAAAGCTGAGGCGCAGAAGAGAAAGGGGTGGAGGGACATTTGGAGTTTTGGTGTCTGTCTTTCCAAGAAACCATTACACGTGACAGAGCCCTGCTTCCCTGGAGATGGCTGAACACCTGCCTGCCCATGGGGAGTGGTGAATGAATTCCTTGTTTTGCTTTGCTTGTGTGTGCAGCTTTTGCTTTACCTATTAATCTGTCTTAATCAAGCCATGAGTTTTTTCATTTTTACCCTTCTGATTCTCTCCCCCATCCAACCAGAGGAGAGTGAATGAGTGTCTGTGTGGTGCTTAGTTGGCGGCCAGGGTTAAACCATGACAATTTTGTAATTGTCCTCACTACGCTTTGTCTTTGCTCACAGGGCAGTCTTTCAAATTGAAAACGCCAATTATAGTTCAATATCATGTTTAAAAATATATCTTGTGGATGTTACTGATTACATGTATATGAATAAAGTTAAAAAATTGCACCATATGCACAAAACTGAAACAGATTAATTTTCGTTGTTTATCACAGTCACCTTACTCCTGTATTACTCATCAGGACTGTTTGGGAAATTTTCTTTGAAAATGTCTGATATTCAGAAGAAAATGAGGAGGTATTTAATCATTCTGAAAATCCTGAAAAGAAACAAGTTTACTTAAAATTAATAATATGGCATTTTTAATGTACATGCAAGAGAGTTTATATCTATTACATCTAAATTTGCAAAATTAATATACAGTTCTCTTTTTTATTGTTTTATTTTTTCAGTGGAGTATTTTGTCCTGTAGGAGGATGAATGACTTCTGGTAATGTTTAAGCATGTGGTAGCTAGAGATACCAATGACTAGATCTGCCCGAGTAGTTTCTTGAAGAATACACAGAGATGAAGTGCTTTTGTTAAGCTGTGCAAGCTGAATCTGGGAATGTGTCAGCATTTTATCTCAGAGAACTGTGATTTTGAGGAAAGTCCCCCAATCATCCTCTCACTGTGCATTGCTGCAAACCACGTGCATTAGTGCGTGTAAGCCAAGTTCCTTTCAGATGAAGTGGGAACTGTGTTCCAGCCTGATCAGGACATCGTGGCAGATCCAGTGACTTGTTCCTTGGACATCTTTTAATGAAATATTCAGACCAGAGAGCAGCCAAAAATAACATAACGTAAAACCCCTAATCATACATGCTGTAGATGCATCAAACTTCTGTCATCTGCTTGTTTCACAAAATTAATCATTAATGTAGACACAGGCTGAAAATGCAATGTCTTCCAGTCAATAAGGACATAGTCCTCCCTGTATTCCTGTCCCTATTTCATCCACCTGCTCTTGTCTACCACTTGTATATTTCTTTATTACAGTTGAGAAACTCTTGGAGATTTACACTACTTCTTTTTCCACTGTTCCTTATTGGTCCTCTGAGGTGATATTAAGCCCTATCATAATAAATAACAACAAATAAATAAATAAGTAATATTAGTGTTAAGAGGAGAGGATACATTAGATTAGATTACTAATTAAGCATTTGGGCTTTTATTAATCCTGCATGTGTTTAGCAACCAGAAGTTCTACACTTAATTGATGGAAAAAAGTTATGATTGATTAACCAAAAAAACTTCTGTCAGCTTCATTCAAATTTTCAGGAAAGCACATATGCTAGACTAAAGTTACAATAACTGGATAATTGAGAATGGATTGTTTTGCTTATCTAAAGTTGCCTGGAGGATATGGTTTGTTGTATAATTTTCAAGGGTAGGAACAGGATTCACAATATGTACCAGAGTTGTACTTCAACTTATTTTGTAAAATCTTTTATTAAAATCCAACATTTTAATGTAAGAAAGACATTTGTAGCATCTGCGTATTTCAAAGAAAAGCAAACATTTTCAAAAACATGCCTACTTCTAAGTTGCTGAAATCTACCCAAGCTTGTACACTGCGTAGCATAAAATTACTTCATATCAGCTTTTTATATGCAATGATAAAAGCTTTCATCAACTAGCCTGAAACTGGTACATTTAAATGAAGTTTTAATGTAAGTAGTTCTTTTTTGCTTGTTTCACAGTGCAAGGTAGGCATTAGAGACTGGAAATAAGTATTTCTGCTACTGCACAAGGACTAACAATCTATAATTTAAATTTCACTTAAACAAAAAATTTCTTCTAGGAGTCTAACTTCTATGCTATAGTGTCCTGGTTTCAGCCAGGGTTGAGTTAATTTTCTTCATAGAAGCTAGCGTGAGGCTATGTTTTGGATTTGGGATGAGAAAATGTTGATAAGGTGCCGATGTTTTGAGCTGTTGCTAAGTAGTCAAGGACAGTCCAGCTTCTCGTGCTGGCCTGCAGCGAGCAGGCTGGGGGTGCTTGGGAAGCTGGGAGAGGACACAGCTGGGACAGCTGACCCAGGCTGGCCAAAGAGATATTCCCTACCATATAACGTCATACTCGGTATTTAAAGCTGGGATGAAGAAGAAGGAAGGGGTGGAGGGACGTTCGGAGTTATGGCGTCTGTCTTCCCAGGAAACCATTACGCGTGACGGAGCCCTGCTTCCCTGGAGATGGCTGAACACCTGCCTGCCCATGGGGAGTGGTGAACAAATTCCTTGTTTTG
>NW_010552372.1:65771-82740 GCF_000687285.1 Phaethon lepturus | reverse complement strand
ACCATGATTTTCCTCGCTTTTCCCCTTCCGATTCTCTCCCCCGTCCCACCGTGGGGGAGTGAGTGAGCGGCTGCATGGTGCTTGGTTGCTGGCTGGGGCTAAACCACGACATATAGTAAGATTATTTATTGATTGGCTTTACTAATTCAGAGGAATAATAAGGAGTCTTGTCTTTCTCACACTCCCTCATTCCCTTTTTAATTGTCACCATATTTTAACAGATGTTATGCTGTCAGAATTTAATTAAGCCTCTCAACAATGCCAAGTGGTGGGGTTAAAACCAAATTATTTGGAGCTTATATCTTATTCCTGACAACAACAGAAAAGAATTGTTCTTGACAACTTCTTTCAAGAAAAAATAAAAACAAATAAACAAATTTCATTGTCAGCTTCACTAGTTTAGCAGTACTAATTACCAAAGATATACTAAAATTTTTATTTCTTAATCTAAACCAGAGCTGATTATATGCATAACTAGTGTCCAGACTGCCTCTTCCTGTTACTGTTACCTTCCTACAGAACGACATCCATACTCTCCACTCACAATAGGAGATACTTATGTGTCCCTTCTCCGTATTCATATACGGTGGCTTTATGATGTTTATGTGACTGTTGTACTGAATTATTTTAAAGGTTGTGTTGGTATAGTAATATACCTAATTAACTTTACAGGTCTTTCTGGTGTTGTGGGCTTCTGATCCCCACAACATCTATTTTAGTTCCTCAAGGGCTCCACTCTGCAGTAAACTAACTAGTACTCTCCAATGATCATATCAGGAACTGCTCCCTAAGAGCTTAATCTAGAAAAGCCATCACAGTTAGCTGCCTGTACTCCATATAGATCTTCAACATTGTTTTGAAGACCTTGCACTTCAGACAATCCTAGTTACCTTCATATCATACACTAACATACACCCTTAGGCTCACACTATTTAAGTGCTACTTCTCAGACCTGGGACACTACTTTCATACCATTTGGATTCTTTGCACTACCACTCTTACCCAAACCAATAATAACAATACATAATATAAATTATTATAGATTCCACAGATGTACCATGTGGGACCCAGAGAAGACCTATACCAAGTGCTACGTAAAGTGGACACAGACAGTCCATCCCAGAGAGAGCAATCCAGCAGTACAGAAACAAACCAGTCTGGAATACTTGGAAAAATGAAGTCCTATAGAGAGGAAAATCCCCTATCACTAAAATGTAGCTTGTAAAGACCCATTTCACAGTTACAGAGGAACATGAGGGTACCAGCTTCAAGTATAGAATATTTTTGTATTTTATGTTTGAACTGGTCTTAGAAGAAATAAAAAACCATATAATTTCATCAAAAATCTTATCTTATACAAGCTGGATACTAAGAAGCCTTTAGGGACAGTTCTTCAAGCTTTGAGTCTTGCAGAAGAGCAGGAGTGAATAGTCAAGGTGAGTAAGTGTGTGTTAACATCAATACTCATGTCTGGTTAAAAGACATATGAAAAGTTGTTTGAGATAAAGTTTACAGGAATTGAAGTATTTAAAAAACCAACATATTAAAAACCCATTTCTATTACCCTGGCATATCTCTTGCATCAAATTCCAGTGAAGGACCTTGGTTCATCAGTCAGCTGAAGAACAGTGAGGAAGAGAGTAAGTGATAAGATCTGGATTGCATACAAAGGCCAACACTTCACTGCATTCCTGTAATGGTAATAAAAATGAGAAGAAAAAAAAATCATTACATTTTACATTATATAAATCAGCAGTAAGTAACTGCTGATTGTGTTCCAGTAGTGGTGCAGTAGTCCTCTGCTACACCAGTGTTTGGCCACCCTTTCTCTGTATTAGTGACAGAACAAGGCATGGTGATGTTAGAATTGCCCTTCTGTTACCATTTGGAAGGAGAAAACATGGTATTAACCAAGTGTGCATGAGCCAAACATGAAAAGGTGTGTGAAGCTGCAAACCTAGAAACCATGTACCAGATCAGGCAGTCATGAGAAAAACAGTTTGAAAGTTGTCTGTCATTGTCTAAAAAAACTCAGTATGCTGATAGATCACAGAAATGAAAGTGCTGAGAAGCAGTGCAGGGCATCAAAAATTCTTGCTGTCAAAATATTGAGCAGATGTTAACGCTTGCAAACAAAATGAACACTGACACCACATGGGAATGTCTGGATCCCCTCAGGGAAGGTCTTCTAAAATATAAACAAGTGACAGAAACTGATTCAGAAGTATAGATTAAACTTTTCACTGAACAAAGATTAATTAGGATATAATAAACAGCTGCAGTGATGGTGAGTAGCTTGTCTTCACCAATAGGAAGCTTTTTGCAGATATCAGTTGGGAAAGAGCTAACCTGCATAGCTGAAGTACACAATTTACTCTATAAGACCGTATTTGAAACACAATGCTCATTAATTCTCCTGTTGAAACAAGTGCAAAATGCTGAGAGAGTTATGGTATAAACGTAACTTCACCAGACGATGTTGGAGCAGGCTGAAACCCTGGCTCTTCTGGTAGCAGGAAGAAGTTTTTTCTCCTCTTGCAGATGTGCTTTTGCAGAAGTGGAATTGAGCCCTGGTAACAGATGAGAGGGAACATCTCCCACCAGGAATGGTATCTCAGGCAGCCAAGTATGATCCATGCACTGATACAAAGACAGATCAGTCTGTGCTATTGTTTGGAATCTGGCAGGTTGAGGGTGGGGTGGTGGTGAAGGCACCTTAAGTAAAGGGTGCCGATATCTTTGTGGTTTGTGGAAAATAGTCATCGGTTGGTGAAGGTCACGGGTAAGATGGCTGAGTGTTTAAGCGTTAGGCTGTAGTCCTTTTTACAGAGGTTTGATTCCTCTTCTTATCGACTCTGTAGTGAAATTCATGTTGAGTTGCAAGCTCATTGATGCGCGCTAAGAGTGTGCCAGAGTCTGGTAAGCAGAAGTCCGTTAGGTTTGGCCGCCTAGCTGTTAACTAGGATTGTTGTGGGATCGAGGCCCACCTGCTTAGGTGAGGAAGACTCTAGCTTAATTAAAGTCCCTGGGTTGCATTCAGGGGATGTAGGTTAATGTCCTACGGGTCTTAGCAGGAACTAAGAGGGTTTATCTCTTATTTAAGGCTTTGAGAACTAAGAGGGTTTATCTCTTATTTAAGGCTTTGAAGGCCTTCGGTTTGAGGGCAGGTTATCCTAAGATTCTGAGTTTAAAGAGTGGTTAGGATTATAGGGGAGAGTGGTAGGAAGGCAGTTGATAGGGAAGCAAGGATGGCAATTAGGGGGTTTGTTGGCTTGTTAATGTGTCACTGTTTTATATGGTTGGTGGAGTTCAGGGGTAGTGTGATTGTTGAGTAGTATGTGAGGCGTAGGTAGAAGCAAAGTCCGAGGAGTGAGAGTATGATGATAATTGTGGCAATGGTGGTTATTTCTTGTTTGGTTAGTTCTTGAGTGATGAGTCATTTTGGTAGGAAGCCTGTTAGTGGGGGCAATCCCACTAGGGATAGCAGGGCTAGCATTAAAGTTGCATTTAGTGTGGGGGTTTTTGTTCAGGAGGTTATTAGTGTGGGTAGTTTTAGGGCATTGGTTGTATTGAGGGTGAGTGGCGGTATATAATGTGGCGGATAATAACGGTGGTGGTTATTAGGGAGTATAGGTAGAAGGTTAGTAGGGTAAGTTTAGGGGAGTAGATAAGGATAATAATTATTCAGCCCAGATGCACGATGGATGAGAAGGCTAGGATTTTTCAGATTTGTGTTTGGTTTAGCCCCATTCACCCGCCTAGGGTGGTTGAGGTGACGGCCATGGTAGCAAGTAGCGTTGGGTTGAGCGAGTGGAATGTTAGGAGGAGGAGGGTGATTGGGGGGAGTTTTATTACTGTTGACAGAAGCAGGCCAGAAGTTAAGGATGTGCCTTGGAGTACTTCTGGCAATCAGAAGTGGAATGGCACTAGTCCTAATTTTATTGCAATTGCTGCTGTTAGCAGGAGGCAAGATGTTGGGTGGGTTAGTTGGTTGATCTCTCATTGTCCTGTGGATCAAGCATTGGTTATGCTTGAAAAGAGTAGCAATGCTGAGGTGGTTGCTTGTACTAGAAAGTATTTGATTGTAGCTTCTACGGCTCGGGGGTGGTGGGATTTTGAGATGAGGGGGATAATGGCTAGGGTGTTGATTTCTAGTCCGGTTCAGGCTAGTATTCAGTGGTTACTTGAGATTGTAATTGTTGTCCCTAGAAGGAAGCTTAGGGTGAGGATTAGCTTTGCGTGAGGGTTCATTAGTAGGGGAAGGGGTTGAACCATCATTTTCGGGGTATGGGCCCGATAGCTTTGTTAGCTGACCCTACTAGGAAATAATATAAGGGAAGTATGGGGACTTTTGATCTCCTCTGTGCAGGTTCGACTTCTGCTTTTCTAAGGTTTATCGATTAGGAAATGAGAGGGCTAGTGTACCTCACTATTTATCATAGTGACCCTTTAGCATTCAGGCACATTTCCTTGCATAAGGAGTGAGGCCTGCGTAACAGATTGGTATGCTGGTATGTCAGAGGCACAGGGCTAGGGTTAACGGTAGGAAGTTTTTTCAGAGAAGGTGTATGAGTTGGTCATATCCGAATTGAGGACTGTCATCAGTGGGCTGTCTAACAGGTCTTGCTGTTTCTCAGGGTCTTGTATCCAGGATGTGTGGAGAAACTTCTGAGACCTTGGATGAGTATCTCTCGTTGCTCGTGTGTGAGCACCAATGACACCACCAAAATAAATGCTGAGCATACCAAGGATGAGCACAGGGCTCTGGGTTTAAAAAAGGAAGGTGTAGTAGCTCATGTGGTGGTGTCTTTGCTTCTGCCAGACAATTGAAAAGATTCAAGCAGGTGTAGCTGCAGTCTGCCAGTCAACAACGCATCGGAGAGTTGGTGTCCTGTGACAGTCTTTTTGGCCCCATAACCATCTTTGAGGAATAGGAACAGCTAGGGGAATGCAGGATATATCTTTGAAAGTGGATATCTTTGCCCAACTTACTATAGAGAGCTTCAAACTAGGTTTGTTGAGGAAAGTTATACTAGGGGAAGCTCTCTCATTTCCATTGAGAAAGCAGAGTGACTGGGAATCCACCTTGACTGACTGTACACAAGCATGTGCACCATATGAAACAGACAGAAGGAATTTAAGAGTTTTTGGATGATACTAAAGGTATGATCTCATTGAGATTACAGAGATGTGGTAGCATATGTTGCATGACTGCAGAGCTGTAATGGGTCCAGGTCCTTCAAAAAGGACAGGTCAGGAAGGGGAAGACAGGATTTGCATTCTGAACTCAGAAGAGGTTCAGATACACAGAGTTCTGGGTGGAATGGTTATTTAACTAGCTAAGAGCTTTTTGCGTGAGAGTAAGAACAGAGACAAAAGGACTGAGGTCATAGTCAAATGTCTGTTACATAATGCCTGATCAAGAAGAGGTGAAGCCAACACAGGAAAACATCAAGGCTGAGTTTGGATGGAGGGCTTTAATCACACCAGTATTTTCTGAAGGGCAATGTGGCTGGGTACAAGCAACGCAGGAGATTTTTGGAAAGCACCACAGGCTGAATGGAAAACAGTTTTGCAGAAGTCAGGGTCTAAGTGAGTCAAGAGTATGCGCTTGTAACAGTGAAGGACAATAGCATCACAAGTTGTATTACTAAGACTGTAACTAGCAAGTTAAGGGAAGAGATCATTCCCCTTTCTTCTCCACATGTGCAAAATGTCTGAAACACTGTCCAGTTTTGGGATCCGCTAAGGCAAGACATTGAAATACTGGAGTGAGTCCAGCAGAGGGCTACCAAGATGCATAGTGGGCTGGAGCACATGGCCTAGGAGAAGAAACTGATGGAGGTGGATTTGTTCAGTCCAGAGAAGAAATGGCTCAGAGGAGGATTGTGTTGCTGCTGTCAGCTACCTAGTGAGAAGATACAAAGCAAGTGGAGACAAAGTCCTTCAAAATATTCAGTGACAGGACAAGAGGAAAAAGTACAAACTGAAACACAGGAAATTCAGGTAAGATACTAACAAAAAGAGTCTTTGCAATGAGGGTGATCAAACACTAGAACAGGCTGCATGGAAGAGGCTGTGAAGTATTCATCACTGGAGATGTTAAAATGTTGACAGAACAAGTCCTTAAACAGCAGCATCCATATTTGAAATAGGCCCTGATTTTAGAGGGGTTTGGACTGATGGTGTGTAGACCTCCCTTCCAGCTGGAATTATTTTATAATTCTCTGCTCCTTTAAAGAGCAAGTGAGAGCTGGGTGAGCCTTGCTAATTGGGGGAGCAACTAAACTTGAAGAGAAGGTTGAAGGAGAGTCAACAATCCAGAGCAGACAGAATTAACAGACATGCAGCAGATGAGGCTGCCACCTGCATCCCAAACAGAGACGCTAAGAAGATTAATGAAGTGTCTGACAGGCCTCAGTGGTGTGGGGAAAAAAAACTTCCTAGGGCCAAAAGAGGATTTTTACAGTTGGTTGCGAGCCAGGAAGTGGCTCTTTTTGTTGACATCAAGCCTAGAAACAAGAACCTGTTGGAAAGACATTGCAGGTAGGGAAGAGTCTCACTGATGTTAAGCTAATATCTTGGAACTGGTTTCTTTTAAAGAACAAATTATACAGGCTTAAATTATGAAACACTGTGTCCTGGTTTAACCCCTGCCAACAACTAAGTACCATGCAGCCACTCTCTCTCACTCCTGCACTGTGAGATGGGGGAGGGAATCAGAAGAGTGAGAAAACTTGTGGGTTGAGATAAAGACAGTTTAATAGGGAAAGCAAAAGCTGCACACAAGCAGAGCAAAACAAGGAATTAATTCACCACATCCCATCAGCAGGCAGGTGTTCATCCATCTCCAGGAAAGCAGGGCTCCATCACGCGTAACAGTTACTTGGGAAGCCATAACTCTGAACGTCCCCTCTCCCCTTCCTTCTTCTTCCTCACAGCTTTATATACCGAGCGTGACGTCATATGGTATGAAATATCCCTTTGGCCAGCCTGGGTCAGCTGTCTTGGCTGTGTCCCCTCCCAACTTCCCGTGCACCCCCAGGCTTCTCACTGGCAGGCCAGCACGAGAAGCTGGACTGTCATTGACTGTTTAGCAACACCTGAAAACATCAGTACATTATCAACATTATTTCATCCCAAATCCAAAACACAGCCTCACAGTAGCTTCTATAAAGAAAATTAACTCTATCCCAGCTGAAATCAGGACACAGTGTTATTGTATGTGCTATAATAAAATGATTACTATAGTACAATGTTTTGGTTTTGTGTTGTTTGGTTTTATTTTTCTTTTCCTTTTTTTTTTTTCTTCTTTATTAGATTTTGTTTTAAGGAAAAAACCCCAAGAATTTCAAGCAAATTGCTCTGAATGCGTTGGGGTATGATCTCTCATGCTGCAGTGCTTCAAAAGTGAAAATCCCTTAAAAGGACTGCAGTGCAACATAATTGAAACTTACTGTATATCATACTGGACATGGAAAATAAACTTATTTGGAAGTTTACAAAGTATTTTTTGATTTTCAAAAGCATGAGTCTAAAGACATGTTGCACAAAAACAGTTCCTGCAGAAAAGTTGACTGAGTTTTGTAAACTAAGATGAAATAAGCTAAAATCAATAAGGATTTTATCTTCCAAATTGTGTTGGGTTTTTTCCCTCTTGTGAGTAAGAAAAGACAGGACCACTAGAGGGCAGAGGTGGATAACTTTTCAAATACATTAAGCCTAATTCTACCTATAAGCACTTTTTTTGTGTCAAGTTAGTAATTTTGGACTGGTAATGAATTCCTTAGCTAGCTACGGACTACAAAGGAATGAAAGACATATTCAAGCTCAAACATTCATTTGAATACCATTAATTACGGTGGGTCAAAATAATTTAAAATAATTACTAAGACAATAACTTAAAATAATTGCAAAATTACTGATGAGACATGCAACCAGTAATGGAACAAGATGGTGGGAAAAAAAATATGAGCCTGATAAAGTAATTGTGAAAGGAAAAAGTAATACTGATTGGGAAAAAGGGAAAGTAGTATTTCCTGCTGTCCTGGGTGGATGGGGGAGGGGAGGTATTGCTTCAGATTTCTATACTTACTGAAATAAAATACGGTGTTTTAATATATATACCATGTATTTCATAGCTTGTTAACAGAACTTATCTATAATAATTGCATTTATATTGCATATTCTTATATGTTCTTATTGCATATAACTTATAAAGATTTTATTGTGTATAAATACAAGTAAACTTACACAAGGCTAAATATAGAGAAAATTATGTTCAGTTAATTTAAACTTTTCCAAAGTAATATGGTGAGTATTGGTATTTTTAAGAACATAGCATACAGGATTTACATCTCCTATTCCTATTAACTTGTAAATGCCTAAGTGCTTACCATTGTGTGTTGTTGGTTTTGCTAAATTTTCTCAGGTGCTAGACTGGAAACGATGTAACCTTTTAATGATATTAAAAATACACTTAGTTATCTTTTATAAGCTTACTGATGTCTTTTATAAAGTGTCTAGAAAATATGAGACAATGCTAAAATATATTTTATGACAGTGAATATGTGAGCAATTTTCTGCACTGCCATAATACTGCTAAACAGTAATTTGTAGGCTGAAATTCAGCTTGGGGATTAAAACACTAAAATACAGCTGTCTAGCTCCTATTCCAATAGTCAGTGGAGGGCAGGGATTCAATTCACTTACCTAAATGCAGACTGTTATTGCCTTATGAGACATCTTAGAAATCTTAGAAACTATCTGAGAAATCCAGCAAGGCTTGACAGCTATCATGGTCAAAATAAAAGACAACTGCAGCTTTTGGACAGCACCTGGAGCCCACAAAGGATATGCTAGGTCACCAAGTGCATCTATGCAAATAATAGGACCAGCCCCATTGTTACATTCAAAATTTTATTTATGGATAAAGAGGAAGCACACTTTTCATTGATGTAAAATCAAGAATTTATTGTTAATATAAATAAAATCTTAAAATTTAATTATTATTAGTTCACATGTAATTGTTGCAGAAGAATAACAAATAATAATTGTTGTGGTTTAGCCCCAGCCGGCAACTAAGCACCACGCAGTCGCTCGCTCACTCCCCCTCCCACAGTGGGACGGGGAAGAGAATTGGGAACAAAACTCGTGGGTTGAGATAAACATGGTTTAATAGGACAGAAAGAAAGAAGGGAACAACAATGATAATACCAACAAAGGAATGTACAAGAACAAGTGATGCCCAATACAGCAATTGCTCACCACCCCGTGATCGACAGCCCGTCCCCGAGCAGCGATTTCCGCCCCCCGGCCAACTCCAGTTTATGTACTGGGCATGACGTCGTATGGTAGGGAATATCTCTTTGGCCAGTCTGGGTCAGCTGTCCCGGCTGTGTCCCCTCCCAGCTCCCTGTGCACCCCCAGCCTGCTCGCTGGCAGGCCAGCACAAGAAGCTGGACTGTCCTTGACTGCTCAGCAGCAACCCAAAACATCAGCACATTATCAACAGTTTCTCATCCCAAATCCAAAACACAGTCTCACACTAGCTTCTGTGAAGAAAACCAGCTCTATCCTGGCTGAAACCAGGACAATAATGCAGTTAAAACTGCTATATACACATTTCTTTTACACCCCTCTTCCAGGTGTTATGCTCACCCTTCCCCTGCTCTTTTGAGTCTTAAGGTTGTTGGCTTCATTCAGGTGGTGTGTGGGAGGGCATTACAGTTTTCAGCCTCTGGAGTCCTTTGTGAAGAGGAATATGATGTTCTTGTTAATGGTTCCTTATTCCTTTCTCTAGCAACTAATTAGAATCACAGAATCACAGAATCACAAAATAATTAAGGTTGGAAAAGGCCTTTAAGATCATCAAGTCCAACCATCAACACTACACCACCATGCCCACTAAACCATGTCTCCAAGTGCCACGTGTACATGTTTTTTGAATAGTTCCAGTGATGGTGACTCCACCACCTCCTTGGGCAGCCTCTTCCAATGCTTGACCACTCCCTCTGTAAAGAAATTTTTCCTAATATCCAATCTAAACCTCCCCTGGTGCAACTTGAGTCCATTTCCTCCTGTTGCTAGTTACTTGGGAGAAGAAACCAACACCCACCTCACCACAACCCCCTTCCAAGTAGTTGTAGAGAGCGAAAAGGTCTCCCTTCAGTCTCCTCTTCTCCAGAGTGAACAAACCCAGTTCCCTCAGTTGCTCCTCATAAGACTTGTCCTCCAGACTCCTCACCAACTTCATTGTCCTTCTTTGGACACAGTCCAGCAACTCAGTGTCCTTCTTGTAGTGATCATTGATGATTAGGATCATTCTTAAATGCTTGCTAACACACTTTTACAGCTTTGCTCATTCTTCATTGATTTGCAGTTCTGTGTTATTTGCAAATGTACTATATTCAATGCCTTTTATCTTAGATATCATTGGTTTGTTCTTTTTGTTACCCCTAAAACTGTTTTTTCTAGCTCCTGGTCCGTATTTCATTAACTGACCTTTGGTGACTTTTTAAAATCTGTGGGGTCTCCTGTGCCAAGCATGTGGCCCACCATGTGCCTGAGTTTCTCTACACCACATCATGCATCTCTGCCTCTGAAGGGCTCTGCCATCATACCAGGCCTGGTTTTCTCTGCACTAATATGATAAGAGTATAGGGATGCTGCACAGTTGTGTAGGGATGAGGTCAGGAAGGCCAAGGAGAAGCTAGAGTTGAACTAGGCAAGGGATGCAAAGAACAATAAGGACATCTACAGGTATGTCAGCCAGAAAAGGAAGGTCAAAACAATGAACAAGACTGGCAAAGTGGTAATAATGGACAAGGAGAAGGCTCAGGTACTCAACAACATCTTTGCATCAGTATTCTCTGGTAACCTCTGTTCCCACACCTCTAAAATAGATGGACTGCAAGATGGGGACTGGAGGAGGAAAGTCTCTGCCACTGTAAGAGAACATCAGATTCAAGGCCACCTGAACATACATAAGTCTATGGGACCAGATGAGATGCATCCCAGAATTCTAAGGGAACTGGCTGATTGGCAAGACACTTTCCATTATATCTGAAAAGCCATGACAGTCAGATGATGTCCCTGGAAACTGGAAAAAAGGAGAAATTGCACCCATTTTTAAAAAAAAAAAGATAGCAAGGAAGACCATGGGAACTACCAACCTGTCAGCCTCACCTCTGTGCCTGGGAAGATCATGGAACAGATCCTCCTAGAAGCTGTGCTAATGCACATGGAAGCCAGAGTAGTGATTTGAGACAGCCAGCATGGCTTTACCAAGGGCAAGTCTTGCCTGACCAACCTAGTGGCCTTTTACGATGGAGTGGTCACACAAGTGGACAAGTGAAGAGCTATGGATGTCATCTATCTGGACTTCTATAAGGCTTTGGGCATGGACACCAAAAACATCCTTCTCTCTCAGTTGGAGAGAGATGGAATTGATAGATGGACTGTTGGGTGGATGAAGAATTGGTTGGATGGTTGCACCCAGAAAGTAGTGGTCGAGAGCTCAATGTCCAGATAAAGATCGGTGATGAGCGGTATCCCTCAGGGTTATTTATTGGGACCAGTATTGTTTAATATCTTCATCAATGACATAAACAGTGGGATTGAGTGCACCCTCAGCAAGTTTGCAGATGACACCAAGATGAGTGGTACGGTTGACATGCCTGAGGGATGGGATGCCATCCAGAAGGACCTGAAGAAGCTTGAGGAACGGGCCTGTGTGAACCTTATGAGGTTCAACAAGTTGTCTTAGTTTCAGCCGGGATAGAGACACAAGGCCAAGTACAGGGTCCTGCACCTGGGTCAGGACAACCCCTGGTCTCAATACAGGCTGGCGGATGAAGGGGTTGAGAGTAGCCCTGTCGAGAAGGACTTGGGGGTACTGGTGGATGAAAAGCTGGACATGAGCCGGCAATGTACACTCACAGCCCAGAAGGCCAACCAGATCCTGGGCTGCATCCAAAGCAGCATGGACAGCAGGTTGAGGGAAATGATTCTGCCCCTCTGCTCTGCTCTGCTGAGACACCACCTGGAATCCTGCGTCCAGCTCTGGAGCCCTCAGCACAGGAAAGACATAGGCCTGTTGGAGAGGGTCCAGAGGAGGACCATGAAAAATGATCAGAAGGATGGAACACCTCTCCTATGAAGACTGGATGAGAGAGTTGGGGTTGTTGAGCCTGGAGAAGAGAAGGCTCCAGAGAGACCTTATTGCAGTCTTCCAGTACTTGAAGGGGACTTCTAATAAAGATTCGGACAAACTTTTTAGCAGGGCCTGTAGCAATAGGACAAGGGGTAATGGTTTTAAACCAAAATAGGGTAGATTTTAAGTAGACCTAAAGAAGCAATTTTTCACAGTAAGGGTTGTGAAACACTGGAACAGGTTGCCTGGGGAGGTGGTAGATTCCCCATCCCTGGAAAGATTGAAGGTTAGGTTGTACGGGGCTCTGAGTGACCTGATCTAGTTGAAGATGTCCCTGCTCATTGCAGGGGGGTTGGACTAGATGTTCCCTTAAAGTCCCCTTCCAACTCAAACGATTCTATGACTCTATGATTCTAATGAGTCATTAATGTCTCATTCTACACAGAAAAACTTCTTGCCTCTAGTATCTGTACAAAACTATGTTTCTATCACCAAGAGATGCACAATAGAACTAATTAGACCTAGACATCTGTTCAATTAAAGAAATTACTGTTACAGCTAAATTACATAAATCAAAGCTGCAAGCCAGTAAATGAGAGCTCAGAACAAGTAGATCTGACAAACCTGAGGGTTTGCAAACTCAGCACAAAAATTATGTCATGTTACTAGCAACAAGCATGCCATATGGCTGG
Source organism: Phaethon lepturus (assembly GCF_000687285.1). Taxonomy (NCBI): domain Eukaryota; kingdom Metazoa; phylum Chordata; class Aves; order Phaethontiformes; family Phaethontidae; genus Phaethon; species Phaethon lepturus. The sequence goes on along the minus strand of NW_010552372.1, from coordinate 69,894 downwards.
TCTACATGGTTTCATCAGTCAATAAAATTTAGGAAGCTATGCAGCTTTACATCTAATGAAATGTAGGACCTCACTTCAGCTGTCTCAAAATTGGTGCCTAATGACATTTGAGATGCCCTTGGAATTGCCACTTGGCTTCCAGTTGCTGTTCTTTCAGGGTGCAGAGCTCCCATAAGTCCTCTTCTTACACATGTGCAGGTGTTTTAGACAGTCTAGGATACCTTAAACACTGGACTGACTGTCCAGTCATGCACCTTTGTAATATTTTTGAGGTTGGTTGCAGCAGAATTGCTTTCACTAACCAAATGTTAGTCTACATCATCTGTTTAATGGACAGATGTACTGACCCAAAATGATAATTAAATGAGTTCGTTGTGATGAATGAATTAATTCAAATTACGGGCCCCTTTGTAACAAGGCATCTTGATACAGAATGACTCACTGTGTTACCTCACATCACCCATAAAAACTGAATCAATATATGCCTAATTTTCCAAAAGCACAAAAATCGAAAGAGAGCAGCTATCTTGTCAAAGAAGATCCTACCAAAGGAATTTTTTCTTTAGTGTTAAAAGTAAAAGAATTTACATGAAATTAATATTGGGGATTTTTAAACAGTCATTGTAGTTACAGGTCTTTATTCTACAATATATGGTAAGGTCTAAAATTGTCAGCAATACTTTATAAAAATCATGAAATCGTCTCTGGTCGTTGCATGCCTGTTGTGGTTATGTGAGCAGAACCAAAAGAACAAAAATATTTCCCATGCATTTATCCAGCTGCATATATTCCAGTTCATTTCAGTTTCAATCTACATTACAAGAACTTTGTCTATATTCAACATGCATGTATTCCATAATATAATCTCACTTTAATGGGAATAGCCTAGGATTCTATTACCTGAAGAAAGAATATATATTTTTTTAAACCCATCTTTCGCTTTGAGAGCTAATGTGCAAATTATAATCAGATCAACTTGGGTGAGAACTATATGTATCTCATTTAATTTCCAAGGAAAATATTGTAGAAGAGTTAAAATATTTCCCAGTGTAATTAGTGGAATGTGTACACCTTTTTACCTTATAATTAGATCAGCTTACTAGAGGAAAATAGGTGAGCTAAACATTTTATGACTATTTTCTCCTTGCACTGAATATATCACTCTAGTTACAGGAACTCTTCCATTATTTATCAAACACATAGTTTTTGATAACGTGTCTTTTTCTATCTGAACTGTTATAACAACAAATAGACAGGCAGCAGAAATAGTAAAATTATTTGCTTCTTTGCAAACATTTTACAGGACAATGTGAAGTTTCTTCTAACTGTTTTTTAATGGTAAAGGTGAGTTATGTCATCCAGTGACTATTGCAACCTGTTTTAGCTTAGGGTCTGCGTACACTAGATATAGTATATGTCTGACAACCCTAGGTATTTGTGGTGTAACAAACAATAGCCTTTACATTAGATGAGACTGAGGGAAGCTCAGTCTTTCACACTTCCACAGGAGTTACCAGTTCAGATATCACATATCATTCTCAGAGGGAAACAGAGAAGGGAACCAACTAATAAAACAACCCTAAGCAGCTAACAAGATATAAGTGCACCGAAGTAGCCCCTATCTTGTTGCTCCCCACTGTTGACTGCCCCTTCTACCATAAGGGCATTTAGACTTTGTTGGCCACCAAAACAGAAACACACTTCCCCCACTGTTGACTTCCCCTTTTTTACACAAAGTGTTCAGGTGTACACAGGCTTAGGTTATGAAGAATGATGAAAAAAAGAACTGACCACTTAAGTCTATCCTAAATGGCTCCATTACTTGATTGTCTCCCTCTTCTGTTAAAGGGACCCACATTTTCTCTGGTAAACTTTTCACAAGCCAAGGCAAGCCTAGACAAATCCTGATACTGTACACCATCAGTTAATGAAAAAGTCTATGGGCTTCTACTAGCTGCAGCAAAAATTCTATTTCCTGGGCTGGAACTTAGATTACCTGGGTGCATTCAAATCCTTGAGGCTGGATGGGATTCATCCATGGATACTGAAAGAGCAAGCTGATGTGATTGCAAAATTGATATGAAATAGGGAAAACTGTGGGAAGATTCCTGAATGGAAAAAAAGAACAAATGACATGTTTATCTTCTTTAACACGGGTGAGAAAGCGTACCTGGGGAACTGTAAATCAGTCAGATGTACCTTATTCCATGTAAACATGATGGAGAGAAACCTCTTGGAATTAATTTCTAAAGAAGTCAGGTAAATACAATTTTGCCACTTCTACTAAAAGGCTGTATTTACTTGACACTGCAGGGTCTCAGGATTTATCTGAGCTTGTCTTAGGCTAAACTAGTTTTAGTTTGTTTTAGCTGTGACAGCAATTGTGTAGCAGTTAGTGGACTGTGGACTGTTGTCTAACTAGTTCTAGATTAGCTTGATGAATCCTGTATTATACAGTAAAGGTCAGAGAAGTCTATACATTCACTGAATAACAAATATTAGCCCTTTTTGTTAATTGTGCCTGGGGGAACTATTGTGTAACTTTAACTAATAGCTATCAGTTGAAGATGTTCAAACTTCACACAGCAACCACTGCCTAAAGAGCAAATAATCTAGGCAAGGACTTTTTATGTTATACTATCTCATAGTCCATATAGTTGTCATTTCACAACAGAAGGCAATGAGTTTGGTCAAACAAATATTATTAAATGGCTTTATTACAACTGGACTAACAATAATAATTGTTTGACCAACTCCATTGACTTCTGTGATGAAATGACTGGCTATATGAACGATGGGACAGTGATGTATATACTCGACTTTTGTATGGTCTGTGACACCATCTTTTTCAACATTCTTATTTGTGGACTGGATAAATGAATATACAACTAGATTTACACCCAGGGCAAAAGACAGTGATCAGGGTGTTAAGGTCCAGCTATTGGCTGGCTACAAACAGAATGTCCCAAAAATGTCTTCTGAGTTCCATATCATTCAATAGTATCAGCAAACTGGATAGTGAGACAGAATGTGCCTTCAGCATATTTGCAGACAGTAATAAAAATAGAACTGCAGAAGCATTAAACATGTTGAAAAGTAGAGCTTAAATCCAGAGGGACTTGAGCAAGATAAACCTCCTAAAGTTTGAAAAGAAGTTCAAATGTCTGCACCTGGAAAGGAATAATGATGTATTTATCCCACCCTGGGCAGAGGTTGAGAAGCAACTAGCCAAGTAGCAGCTCCTATGAAAATGCTGTGGGATTGAGCAGCAGACTGAATAAGCCAACAAGGTTGTCTAATTGCCAGTAATGCAAACAGACTGATCTACATTCGGAGAACCATGGCATACAGAAAAGGGAAGTTATTATTGCAATACACTTAAGGTCTATCGTAGGACCTGTCATGTGTAATATCTTTATCAATTACCTGGGAGATATTATGGAATGCATTCTCATGAAGTTTTTGGGCACCGAACTGAGAATAACCAGATAATACAGCCACAGACAGGGCTGCCATTCTCAGGGTCCAGATAATACAGTCACAGACAGGGCTGCCATTCTCAGGGTCCTAGACAGTCTGAGAGAATGGGCAGGCAACCACCCCATGAAATTCAGCAAAAAAAAATGCAAAGTCCTGCATCTGGATTGGACTAATCCCTTGAAACAGTACAGGTTGGCAACTGACTGCTGGTTGGAGAACAACTGTTGAAAAAAGACCTGGAGAAGAGGACGCTAACTGGAGTAATCAGCATACTTTGGTAGTGATCGTAGCTAGCTGGACTTACTGGGCTGTATCAACAGAAGCGTAGCCAGTAGGTCAGGAGAAATGATTGTTCCACTTTACTTGAAGGTGATTAAACCTTGTATATAATAGTGTGTCCAGTTTGGGGCCCACAGTACGAAAAAAGGCTTTGATCACCTGGAAGGAGTCTAGTTCAGGATCACCAGAATGATTGGAGCTGGAGCATTTGCCCTGTGAGGAAAAACCGAGGGACTGGGGTTTGCTCAGCCTGGAGAACAGATGGCTGTTGGTGGGACCTAAGAGCAGCCTGCACTCCCTTCCTGGTCATACTTATGGAGAGATCAGCAAGAAGACAAAGCAAAGCTTTTACTAGAAGGGCCTG